>NC_086352.1:31073780-31191357 GCF_036324505.1 Eleginops maclovinus | reverse complement strand
TTCCTAATTGATTTTCATAGGCATACTGCTGCAGTCTACAGGTTGTCGTGTCTCATCAGAATCTTCTGATACGTTATATTCCTCACTGATGAAGAGCTGTCACATTTACTATAGATTTCATGTCTACAAAGACCTACAGAGACACAACATTACAAAAGAGACACAAAGTGTGTGTCAACAGAAACTCAAAAGACTAAAAAGAGACACAAAACAACCACAGGAAAATAAACGTGTGTTCGTGTGTGTGTGTGTGTGTGTGTGTGTGTGTGTGTGTCAGGCCTGTGCTGCTGCAGCGTATCTCAGACTGCTGTCCACAAAGTTGTGTTTCTTTCTTCAAACTAGGAAATATTATCCTTTTTTATTTTAAAAAGTAAGACTTCATATACAGTATATTCCATCACAATCTGTTAGAGAGTGATAGTTAATAGTGAATACTTTTTACCCCAGATTTCTAAACCATAACTTCCCTTGTTTTAAATGTGTCTTTCAGAGAAAGGAGAGGAGGTGGGAGGAGAGGAGGTGGGAGGGCAAAACTAAGCGTCTTCTTTCACGTGGAAAGGTAAAATCAATTTATCTATTTTATAAAATGTATGAAGTTCACTTGTTCTGTTCACAAGTTTTTCAAGTTTGGAACTATCCTTCACTTTGGTCTGTCATTTGATTTTAGAGAGAGGTGATAACGGGTGAGGAGAGAGGAGAGGGGTGAGACAGTGGAATGGAAACCTTAAGTTTGAACCCTTAAAAAATAGTAAGACTATACATTTGTCTTTCATAGCTGATTTTGTTTTGTAGTGATAAATAATCTATGCATAGATTTCTTAGATTAAACTTCCATCGTTTCCCATTTATCTTTCAGAGAGGAGAGGACAGGAGGTGGGGGGGGAACAATTAACCATTACCTATCACACAAAGAATGTCAAACATTTAATTTGAGTTTAATATAATATCTTTTCTTTTACTTCAAATTCCTTTGTCTTCCATTGGTCTCTCAGAAAGAGGGGGTGACACTGAGCTGGAGCTTCTCATGTGAAAGGTAAATATCAATATCTGCTTTTTGAGTAGAATTCATGTTTTGATGAAAAGGTCCCCTGTGCACCTTTCTTGTCTAAAGATGTTATTTGTATAATGATATGTTATTTTTTACTGAATTAGGAAGATATGTAGAGATGTGAAAGAGGAGGTGGAGGTGCAATATGAAGCGGAAACATTGATAGTGAAAAGATGAATATGAACTCATTTTAGATTAGGAACAATGTTAGTTATTCAACAAAGAAGTGAGAGTTAGCCAGGTATTGAAATTCATATTGAAATGATCGAAGTTGTTGTCATGTAGCTGCTGTGACTTCAGGATCTCTGCTTTGTGAATGTGTGTCTGTGGGTGAATGCCAGTGGCTTTGGATAAAATCGTCTTCTGAATGTAATGTACTGTGATCAAACTGTCAAAGAAACATTTTGAATAAAAACTAAAAACGTCAGGACATGTCTAAGGTTTGCACTTGATAACGTATGTTGGAAAAACATAAAAAAGGCAAATATGTAAATGTTGTTTACCATTGTGTTTTGTATGGAGCTGAAATCTTAAACCATGTTCACGGTGCAAACAAGTTCAGTAAAAATGATTCAATATGAATCATTTTTACATCATAACATTAATGCTCTGGCAATACAGTTTGGTCTGTTAAAGATCTTTTTAAGGATGGGCACTTTATTTATTTTTAACAGTTAAAGAAGGACTTCCCACAGTCATGTTTGTTTCATAATGTGCAGATACATAGTTATGTCAAAACTCACTTCTCTCTAGCAGAGCATCTGGATGGATGAATGCTTGAATATAGATCCGTGTGACAGGGTCTGATGTCTTGGTCCAACAGGAGACTTAAATTACAACTGATCAGATGAGGCTGTGGCATTCTCTTAACACTTGCTAGACGTCTGATACTCGTGATTAAAGGATTATATACTGAGAAATGATAACAGATAATATTGTGCAATTTATTAGCAAATGAAACAGTTTTCATCCTCACTACTGCAGGAAGTAAACAACAAGTAAAACTACATCAGATTACATGTGCCAAAACTAATATATTATTTGGGCACAATTCCTTCTCATTTCACACAAATCACTTATATTTTTATTGAAATTACCAAACCGTTAATAATAAAAAATACTGAATGATGAAGTATTTTCCCATTATGAGTTTGCGTTGAATTTGTTACATCAGCTTATTAAAGTGCATCGAGTTTCTGCTCTTTTGAAATAGTTATTATTTTCTAAAAATAAAACAAAAGATCCATCTTAAACCTGATGATGAGGATTATAGAGGACCAAGTACACTGTATGCGAGTTGTACTGTAGCTCAAAGGCTCAAACTAGTAAATGTGCAAATTTGGTTCTTTAAAGACTACAAACATGGCCGCTGCAGCATCACTTGCAATCGCAGAGCAGCGCGGCTCCTCTCAGGGTCCAGTGCTCGGCGGGCTGCAAGCTCCTCAGCTGCAGGGAGAAGATGAAGTTGAGGTCGGTGCGCCGCGGTTTCTTATAGACCGGACACGAGTACAGGCTGACCGCCCCCCCACCGCCGCCGGGCTGCTGCCTGCTGTCGACCATGTTGGCTGAGCTGATGGCGAAGACGTGAACCACAGGGAGGGGAGTGAAGAGGACCTGAGGGGGCAGCAGAGACAGAATGTATTATTTTATTAGTTTTCACGTTTGATTACTTATTGCTACCATTTCCTATTGCATCGATTTTTCTTATTTAATTGTTTAAAAATAATTGTATTATTTATCATTCAGTCTTTATGTATTGATTTTCAATTTGGTCATTCCATTTAAACTTCTCATTTAATTACATTTGAATTATTGTTAGTAATAATTGTATTATTTATCAGTCGTTAAATTATCATTTACATATTGTTTTCCTATCTGTTTTTACTTGCATCAAAAAATCTATACATTTTATGAATTGTAGTTTTTATTATTTTAGCATGTTTAAATGTTCTTTATTATTTCTTTTATGTGCTTTAGTCTTCATTACATTATTGTTCCTTAAAATGATTTTGCTTTATGTTATTTACTATGACATAATAAATGTATAATAATCAAGGATTATATATCTGTCATCTTATATGAATGGTTTTAAATAATTTGTGGTTTGGTAGAATGTATTGTTTGTGTTTAATATGATATCAATCATCACACCTTGGGCGGGGCCTCGCAGAGTTTAGCGCTGCGACGATCCCACCCTGCCCCATCCAGGAAGAGGCCATGGATGTAGACCCCGCCCACTTCCTCAGAGGGTGGAGCCATCACATCCTCCTTCATCATCTTAGTGACATTGTTGCTAAGGGTGACAGTATCCAAGGCCCAGCCCCTGGTCAGGTTGGAGCGCGTGGTCTCCTGGCGCATGGCGGTCAGAAAACCCTTCGAGGAAAAACACCAAGAGTGACGAGACCGAAGTTAAAATCAGGTTTGTTTCACAAGTTCAACATTACCTTAAAAAAAAGCTGGAATTTAGATATGAAAGACATAAACAACATGTAAAAAACATGCAGATTACATTGTTACCCCTGATACATGAAAACCACTGGCAACTGCACATTGATTTTTTATTATATGTTCATCTTTAGTATCTCCTGTTTGAGAAGCAAGGTTTCTCATGTTTCCTTTACACTATTTCTAAAGTCTTCTCTGCGTCCGAGGACTTTTAGCCAACCTGAGGGTTGAAGAAGCCGGTCAGCCAGAACTGGTGGGGTCTGCCACTGCTGATCCAGCCGCAGAGCTGCAGGTTCCTCTCCAGCAGCTCGCTGAACCAGAAGCCCAGTGTGGCCGACGGCCAGCTGAGCCGCAGCCACAGGCGCGGGACCCGGGCGTCAAACATGCAGTCAAGAGCGTCCCGCAGGTCCTCCGACATGATGATGGTGCCTGCAGAGACACAGACTGTGTGACTATGTTTACATGCAAACAATAACGATAAACACACCTTTAAATAAACCCAAAAATAAATAGTAACAAACAATAATAGTGGTATGTGTGTGTCACATTTTAATACTTGTACTTCCTCTCTATTTGCCCACATGAATCACACTGAAAAACATGTTACTATAATGACTATTCTTTTGCTAATAGTTTCTCTGTGGGGAAGTGGGATGTGTCTGTTTTGCCAAAATCACTATTTCAATAATATTCCATCCATCTTCTCCCGCTTTTCCGTCAGGGTCGCGGAGGTAACAGCTCCAGCAGAGAGCCCCAAACTTCTCGTTCCCTGGCCACATCAACCAGCTCTGACTGGGGGATTCCAAGGTGCTCCCAGGCCAGCGAAGAGATATAATCCTTCCACCTGGTCCTAGGTCTACCCCTCGGTCTCTTCCCAGCTGGACGTGCCTGGAACACCTCCCTAAGGAGGCGCCCAGGTGGCATTCTCATTAGGTGCCGAACCACCTCAACTGGTCATGACCCATCCTTCATGACCATAGGTGAGGGTAGGAACGAAGATGGCCCGGTAGACAGAGAGCTTTGCCTTCTGGCTCAGCTCTCTTTTCATCACAATGGTGCAGTAAAGCGACTGCAGTACCGATCCCGCTGCTCCGATTCTCCAACCCATCTCACGCTCCATTGTTCCCTCACTCGAGAACAAGACCCCAAGATACTTGAACTCCTTCACTTGGGGTAAGGCCTCATTCCCTACCTGGAGTGGAGAGTCCATCGGTTTCCTGCTGATAACTATGGCCTCAGATTTGGAGGTGCAGACCCCCTCCCCCACGACTACGCCTAGAAATCCTGTCCATGAATATCACAAACAGGATTGGTGACAAAGAGCAGTCCTGGCGGAGGCCAACCCTCACCAGAAATCGATCTGACGTACTACCGAGGACCCGGACACAGCTCTCGCTTTGGGAGTACAGAGATTGGATGGCCCTGAGTAGAGACCCCCTCACCCCATCCTCCCGCAGCACCTCCCACATTATCTCCCTGGGAACCCGGTCATACGCCTTCTCCACATCCACAAAGCACATGTAGACCGGATGAGCGTACTCCCAGGCCCCCTCCAGGATCCTTCCAAGAGTAAAAAGCTGGTCCACGTTTCACGACCAGGACGAAATCCGCATTGTTCCTCTTCAATCTGAGGTTCGACAATTGACCGGACCCTCCTTTCCAGCACCTTAGAGTAAACCTTTGCGGGGAGGCTGAGTAGTGTGATGCCTCTGTAATTGGCACACACCCTCTGATCCCCTTTTTAAAAAGAGGAACCACCACCACGGTCTGCCACTCCTTCGGTACTGTTTCTGACTTCCACGCAATGTTGATGAGACGTGTCAACCATGACAGTCCCTCAACACCCAGAGCCTTCAGCATTTCTGGGTGGATCTCATCCACCCCCGGGGCTTTGCCACTGTGGAGCTGTTTGACTACATCAGTGACTTCCCCCCATGAGATTGGAGTTGATCCCCCTTCATACTCCAGCTCCGCCTCTAACATAGAGGGCGTAGTTGTCGGATTCAGGAGCTCCTCAAAGTGTTCCTTCCACCGCCCTAACACCCTATCAGTTGAGGTCAACAGCGCCCCATCCTTACTGTACACAGCTTGGATGGGTCCCTGCTTCCCCCTCCTGAGGTGTCGGACGGTTTTCCAGAACAACTTTGGTGCCGACCGAAAGTCCTTCTCCATGGCTTCTCCGAACTTCTCCCACACCTGCTGCTTTGCCTCGGCCACGGCTGAGGCTGCTGCCCTTCGGGCCCGTCGATGCCTTGCAACTGCATCAGGAGTACCCAGGGATAACATATCCCGGAAGGTCTCCTTCTTCAGTCGGACGGCTTCCCTGACCACCGGTGTCCACCAGGAGGTTCGAGGGTTACCGCCCCTTGAGGCACCTAAGACCTTGAGACCACAGCTCCCCGCCGCAGCTTCGGCAATGGAGGCTTTGAACTCTGGTTCAATGTCCCCAGCCTCCACAGGGATGCCTGAAAAGCTCCGCTGGAGGTCTGAGTTGAAGGCTTACCACACAGCAAAAAGTGATTTTCAAGAAAGGGAAATTTACTTATTTTGGAGAAATTAATCTGGGTCTTTTCTAGTTTGAAGCGCTGATAGAAAAAACATCTTGTTAGTGGACAAAAGCCAAGAACATATATCTTCCTTTTTCTAAGCAAGAATTTGCAGCTTATTTTGAGTTCAAATGATCTAGAAATGAGCTCACATTTTGTGCAACATCTGAGCAACCAGGTTGTCTCCTTATTTTAAGACATATAAATTCTTGAGTTAAGAACAATATTTTCTTAAATCAAGAACACAGTGAGCAATATCAAACAAACATCTTATCATTGATGACTGAAACAATGTTGAGCATTTAACCTACATCAAACGTGGTCTGGTGTTGTATCTATTGATCACTTTGCTGCAACATCTCTTGAGTGTTGATCATATCGCCCAGACATGTGGACTCGAGTCACATGACTTGGACTAGAGTCAGACTCGAGTCATTATTTTAATGACTTCAGACTCGACTTGATAAAATTCGCCATAACTTGCGACTCGACTTGGACTTGAAAACTATTCACTCGAGACTTGAATCGGACTTTGCCTCTTTGACTTGTAATGACTTGACATGTCTCCAGTCAAAAAATAAATTTCCTGATCGTGGACCAAGACACCCCAGAGACTCATTCACTTCTGCGAGAAAAACAAAGAAACAAACTAAAAAAGCGGACGGGCGGGCAGAGCCTACTGGCCGATACCTGAGACATGTTACAGAAGTCGAGCGTCCGGTCTGCATGAGAAACAAAATAGCCTAAATCACACACTTTTCACAGCCAAGATGGTCCTATTTTGCCAAAGTGTACTAGCTTATATCCTGGTCTGATAATGTTCGTAGGCCTGAAGTAAACTATTTTCTCCCTGGTAAATCTGGAGGAACGTCAGTCAGCTTTAGGCTACGTGCGAGTCAGCTATTTCCCCCCTTTTTTCAGTCACGGGTGAAAATACACGTAGGCTACACAGTCAACATAGTAGATTGTATAAACACGTAAAATAGGCTATTTACTAAATTCTAAATGCACAATTCAATGTAGCTTTACGACTATTCTCGTCACCATTTGTTGTAATCATATTCCTTTGGCTTCCTTCATGAGTCGCCACTGGCAGACAGCCTTACGTTGTTTGCAGGAAAATCTGTGGCCTAGTAAATGCCATCAGCCAAATAGGCTAATTACTTATCCTTACAGTGGACGCCGCAATTTGGAAAACACTATATTTGCAGCTGTGCTGAGTAACTTGTAGCTATATCCATTCGTTTCCAATACAGTAGAGATTAGAGTAATATTAGTGCAGGATACCAACGTTTGGCCACTAGATGTCACTCGAGCGTTTTCTATTTCAAATGAATACATGAGTCAACGAAGAACAACGTTAGTCGGCACGCAGAGGAGATGGCATTTGAGGCTGAGTTTGGAGCGCGAGGGGGTATTCCTGCCGCGGTGAAAACCCGTTGGAATTCACAACTCAGACAGGTTAAGGCAGCCCTGCAGTATGACAAAACACAGCTGTGTCAGGTACTGGAAAGCGTGGGGCACAAGGAAATGTCCTTTTCGGCAAGAGAGTGGAATCTGATGACTGAGCTATTGGATATCCTGAAGCCATTTGGGGAGGCAACAGATATGACTCAGGGAGAAAACGTGGTGACCATCAGTTATGTTTTACCCTCGGTTCTATCTCTGAATCATCACTTGGAGAGCCTGAAAACTGAAGTCACATTCCTGAGAGGCCTTGTCAAGGCACTCCAAGCTTCTTTGAAAAAACGATTTCGGGGAATCTTTATCAATGTGAGAATGGACAACAATCAAGACGAAATATCGGCACCCTTTTCTGATCCAGTCTACCTTAAAGCGGCTGCTTTGGATCCCCTCTTCTCTCTTCAGTGGGTGGAGCCCCATGTGATGGTCACGCCGGATGTCAAGGAGGAAGTGGCTGATAAAGTGAAGGGTAAGCCTGTGGTTTAGGGATGTATAACTGTAACTGATATGATGGCACCTTGTTCCATGAATTATAACATTTGCTCTTCAATATCTATCTCAAATGTTTTTCAGATCTTATTTTAAAGGATGCTGCTGAGTTCCATCGGGCTGGGGCGATTGTGGAGGAAGAACGTGAAGATGATTCCACTGGTCAAGAGCAGGGCCTGTTTGCAGCATACCGCAAAAGGCCCAAGAAGGATTTTGTTGACAGTCCTGCACTTCAGCTAAGTCACTATCTGGACAGATGTGAAGGACAGAATGCTCTACTCTTTTGGGCAACGAATAAGAGTAACCTTCCATCATTGTTCCCTGTGGCCATGAGGGTCTTAGCTGTTCCTGCTTCCAGCGCTCCAGTAGAGCGTGTGTTCAGCCATGGGGGCATTATAATGCGTCCCCATCGCTCGCAGATGTCGGACACACTGCTATCCAGTTTAATTTTTTGCAAATGCAATTCTTCATCTTGATCTCTCTCTGTATGTCTCTCTCTTTCTCTCTAATGTTGTTGATGGTCAACCAGCCCTTCCTGATCACCTGAAAGCAAACGGCATGGCACGAGTGAGAACACACACACACACACACACACACACACACAACCAGATCAGATGAGAACACACACACACACACACACACACACACACACACACACACACACACAACACGAACACACTCACATACAGTACACAAATAACTAAGATTAGGGAGGTGTACTCTGTCTCTCTCTCTGTCTGTCTGTCTCTCAAGCGCCTACCCCCAGCACCTTTCATTGTGTGTAGTCATGCTGCTTAATTGTTATGCAGATTAAACATTGTTTTATTGAAATATTAGGTTTCTTTGTGATTTAAGCAAAATGTTGACCTACTGTAACTGGCATCCACTGAAGCATCAATGCCAGTTACATGCATCCACACAGTCCATGCCTCACTAGTCAAGGCGCTTTACCAACTTTAGGATGACAGTGGTGCCTTCCGTGCTCATACATTTCTAACCCACCATTCACACACAATACTTTGAAGGTCTTTGGGCGCATGCGTATATACAGATATATAAAATATATGCATAGTTTAATCTGTATGTATAAAAAAATACTGAAGATTAGGTTGATATGTTGAAATTGTGTGATCGTTAGTCTGATAATGGCATTATTAAGTGAAGAGTACATGATGACTTGTTCAGGACTCGAAGAAGCTTGGGACTTGGACTTGGACTCGACTTGGCTTTGGTGTTACTTGGACTTGGACTCGACTTGCCCTTCTCTGTCTTTACTTGGGACTTGACTTGGACTTGACTGCTGAGACTTGGGACTTACTTGGGACTTGCCTAACAGTGACTTGGTCCCACCTCTGATATCTCCTATCTCAGAACCATGCTCATTTTCAAATGAAATGGCAATTCTGTATCTCTTTTGCAATATATGCAACCAATGTTTTCTCCTTATTTGCAATGCATTGCAACAATGCATTTTGTTATCAAAACAAATGTGTTATCAAAATTAATGTCATTGTCCATGGTCAAATAATAAATAAAGCATTTATCTAACATACTTGAACTTACAGTGCCAATACAATAAAGTGAAATCAATATCAAGGAGGAATGCCACGTACATTTGACTATTATTTGGATTACCTACTTTCCCCCTTCCGGTGGGAAACCATTTGGTACATTCCACCTGTTTGGTTTTTTTGAAGAGAGAAGAAAAGTACGGAGCCCCAGATATGACATGCTCTCCTTGAAAAGCAAATACATCCCGACATGGATGTAGGTAATGTCCGGCCACAGGTCTAGATTGTCTTTGAACTCTGTTTTGTGAATTTCATATGGGTCTACTCCAGAAATATAGTCCAATTTTCCTCTATACCTATTTTCTGCTGCTTTGTTTACCAGGGTTTGTAAATACCCTGGCAGCATGCCTTTCCTTGTTGTCATTTTGGCTATAGGCTACCTGACTGTCTGGCTATCCCAATGGGCTGCCCTCTGAGTTCGGAGCCTGCTTGTCCTCTGAGTTCGTCTTGACAACGGTTGTTAAGGGGGTTGGAACCGGTCTATTGTTGATAGCATATTGGCTGTGATCATAGATGACTTTATTTATGATCATCACGTAATTTTAATAAGACAATACGGACAAGGTTTTAGCTATATGTCACATTTACTGAGCTCTACTTGAAAAGTGTCTTACTGATGTCTGTGCAGGGCAGCAGCTCCGATGTGTTTACCACCGCACATTGCACAACAGAACGCCGTGTAGTAGGCCTAGGCTATAGTATGGCTACGAAGTTTGTAAGTCGGGTGAGACGGTAGCTAACGTTACCCGTTGTAATAAAGTATTAAACACAAACCTAATTAGCCTAAATAACTGTAGGGCATATCAAGAAGACAGGACAAGAAAACAGACACTCACCTTGGGCATCACGACACCTAGGCTTCTACTGGCGCTCGATTTGCTCACGCAGCTGTCCAGTGCACGTTATACCTATTTCGTGGCCACGAATTACTATTTCGTGGGAACGAATTACTATTTCGTGGCCACGAATTACTATTTCGTGGGAACGAATTAATATTTCGTGGCCACGAATTACTATTTCGTGGGAACGAATTAATATTTCGTGGCCACAACTTATTTTATTTTTTTCCCATGTCATATCTGGGGCTCCGTAGAAAAGTGACCAAGACAAATTTATTTATTGCCACTAAATGTATCTGACATGGAATATTTCGATGATGTTACGATTGCCACGCTCAGAGGTAATGTTGTTTAATTCATTTTTCACTTCAATATGAAATAGCTAAGCTATTTCAATCGGCTAGTTCATCAAGTTCATGCTAAGGCACTAGTTAGCATAGATAGGTATCGCTAACTAGCATAGATATCAAAGCCTGTCTTATTAGACACTCTCTGTAGATATTGAGGTTAACCAGAGAAATTTAAACAGGCTCTGGGTTAACTAGTAGGCTATTTACTTGCTGGTAATAGATGGCACACTCTAGACCTCTTCACAAGAAACTAGTGTTTGTGTTTGTGCTTTATACTCAACAGCATCTAATATCGACGAGGATATGCTGCATACACTATCTAGAGATGACATTAGGGATCTCTTTCCTGGTCCGGAGCACTTTCTTCGACGAAAAGCTCAAAATCCACATGGAGGACCATGTAAGAAGCACTACAGTAGCTAACTAGTAACACTAGCACTAAACCACTGGAGGGCACGCCAGCTTTTCTCTCACCTAGGGTCTCACATGCCTTTAAGTCTTTTGCAAACTTAAGCTGGACTAACAAATTATTGTGCAGAATAAAGGTTATCATTATTGATATTATACTACAATAATCGTTATTATGCTTTTACATGATTATTATACTTCTGTTATACAATATAGGTGTTATCTTGTATACCATCAACTAGGTCAGATTTATTGTCATTTGCTTCCAAATTTCTGCCAGCTGCTCAATTCTACACCTGCAACTTGTTTAGTAACAATTGATGGCCCTTTAGTTAATTTGATTAAAGAAGTACTCCAGTATTACTCTGTATTCAGCTGCATGTGATGTTTTTGAAATATCATAACTAATATGATTAACCAGTCACAAGATTAGTTTACTCTGGTAGCCTACAATATCTTGGATATTCATTTAGTGCTGAATTTGTTAATGTTTGAATATCTTCACTGATGTTCTCATTTTATTATTTACAGGTGGATGAGGGCCCCTCTGCTATGGCTAGGTCATCAACGGCTCCATATGATGTGGCGTCTCCCAGCAATCTTTTAAAATTCTCTGGCATGGAGTATGTTATTTTCACTGACAGTGAGCTGGAGAAGGTGAGACGTTCATATTTTGAGAAGCAGAGGCTGGGAAAAGAACAAGAGGTCACTTTGTCGAAGGAGCTTTACTGCCGCCCCATCCGTAACACAATGACAAACATGATAGCCATTGCCCGAGCATCTGAGGACTCCCGTTATCCAACAAGATATGAAGTCACCTCCACGGCTAAGCACCTAGTGGAGTATTACCCAATGATAAAGGAGAAGTCATCGGAGAGTGTGGGTATTTACAAATTGTTGTCATTATAGTTTTAGAGGATGAAAATGGCGTTGCTTTGCCTGTCTAAATGAGATGTATATCTTTACAGGAAGATGTGTCAAAGAGACTCATGAAGAGACTTTCAAACATTAAAAGTCCTGTGAAATCCAAAGTTCCACTTGCCTAGAAGCAACGCCCAGATGGGGATGCTGATGAGAGTCTTGGCTCTCCCCCAAGTGATTGTGATTCCATCACTTCAACAGTCATCTACGAAACATCACCCAGGACGAGTACCCCGAAAAGGGACAACCAAGTATCCCGACCGAGGGACAGCGAAGATGAGTCATTCACACTCACAGGTATTTTACATTTGACTTGCATGTCAAACTATTAGACTAAGTGGGTTTCAGGTAATATAGTTAAAGTGGTAGGTTGCATTGTATTGTACTACAGTCTGACTGCATTGCAGTCTTTTGTTTCCTTGATTTTCAACCAGTATGCCATCAGAGGTCATTAGCTGTAACGTGAGAAATTATCCAGTGACCAATGACCATTAGTCCCATAAAATAATCTACACTACTGGTCAAAAATGTATGATCACCTTGAATTCTCTTGTTATCAATGGAAACACACATAAGAGTATCCTTCAGGAAATGCATCAAACAGTTGTAAACAGTACATGACGACATTAGAATGGAAATTGTGACTTTGTACTCCAGTCTCGGCCTTCACCAAAAAAGCCACCTTTTGCAGCAATTACAGCCAGGCAGATCTCTGGTCCCAACCCTCACGCTGCCTCCACCGTGCTTGACAGATGACGTGAAGTATCTGTCTAACATCTGAGTTGGTAAAACAGGATTTGTATAGTGTGAAAAGAAGTCTTGAAGAAGGAAGGCTACCATACATACCCATTCCATGTTATATACTCTGTGCCAGTTTGATCTATTTCCTGTCCCCTAATCAAATGCTGTCCACAGTATATGGCATGGCGAGAGTAAGGTAGCCTTTCTTCTTCAAGACCACTTTTCACTCTTTATAAATCAACTATTTTACCACCACCTGTTATGTTAGACTGATACTTCATGCCATCTGTCAAGTGCGGTGGAGGCAGTGTGAAGGTCTGGGACCATTAGATTGCCTAGGAGAACTGACAGCTAGAACACCCAAGGCCTGCCAGCCTGTAAGTGCTGCAAAAGGAGGCTTTTTTGATGAAGGCCAAGTTTGACATACAAAGTCATAATTTCCATTAAAATCTGTATTTCTTACTCTGACAGTGCAGGGTTTCCCCGCAGAAAAGTAGTCAGTTAAGGTGGTGGGCTGTCCGGGGGGAGGGGGCGTTGCTGCCTGTGTTGTGTTTCTTTTCCATTTCAGATCATGGACGAGTTTCGTCGAATTGTTGAAACGGACAACATTGACTTCTTGATAAACTTGACAGAAAATGGGATTCGTTCAATATTAAGGCCCAATATACTATGGAGTGGTGAAGCGTGTAATGAAGCCCCCCCTGACCATGGACTTCGGTGAGTTATATGTGTGGTGGGTTTAGTGATGGGAATGTTGAGTTCAGTGTTTATTTCTCATATCCGATTTTTGTTTGTTTCTTTTGATTTAGTTGAACGTTTTAACGGTGAGTCAAACATGACTCTCATGTTTCCTTTGTAAGGGCCGGTGTACACACATACACACATGCTCACAAACAGAGAACAAATCAATTGCATGTAAACCAGCAGGAGCGCTTTAAAACCAACATGAGAGAAACAGCAGTCATGTTTAATGTTGTCCACTTTGTCTTTGCAGCCCTTGGAGAACACGGACGCTTTCCTGCCCACACAAGCAAACCCAATTGTCCTGTTGGGAAAAGGAAAAATGCCTTCTCACCATTGGAGCTACAACATTGTGCACGTTTCCACGTGAGAAATTTCATGAAACGCTGCTTCACCTCATGGGCTGCTACTACGTTTTCCACCTCACCTATCCAAAAACCATCTGCACACTCCTCTCGGTGATACAGACTGAAGTGGTCGGGGACAAACTCCATGATGGCGAAGTCACCCCTTCCGTATCTTTCTCTCGCCCTCCCTTTCTCTGTCTCCTTCCTCTCTCTTTACCCCCCCCCCAGCCTAATTAAACATGGAGATTGTTTTATTGTTTGTTTTTTTGTGGTTTTTTTGTGTGCAAATGAGCCATGTTGAAATGCAAGCAAAGGAGTTTTTCTGTTCACATGTTGGTTTAAAAGTGATGTAAGAAAATCATTGATGTCCTTGGATACTCCAAGATCATAGTGAAAGTTTGTCTTGGGTGGCATAAGGAATGTTCTGTGATAAGAAGTAAAACAGCCTACAATTCAGCAATAAAAGCTTCTGAACTGCAGTCATGGTAGCCCATATTGTCTCATTTCAAGGTAGTTTTACTTATGTTCTTCTCAGTACAAGAGAGAATTTCTCAGTGTAAGCATCATACGCTGTTTTTACAGGCTAATATAAAGCAAAACATACTTATTTACAGTTTTTTGAATCAAGACTTATTGTCTACTATAGGCAGTTACTGAATATGAGCTATATGGGCTTATTTTGAGATAAAGGTTGGCGTAGTTTTAAGAATGCAGATGGCAAGAATTCCTTACTAACTTTGAGAATTATTTTTTTTAAACACTTTTTTAATTGTTTTTTAGCGTACATAGACATCCACAAGACATACAAAAGTACATAAAAAGTCACATACACAACATAAATAATAAAATTAACTACACAAACATGTGGGTAGACTATGTAAGGAAATATACAAACATGTAGGCAGATATAAAAGGCTTCCATCCTTCTCCCAGCAGAGGAACATTACTCATCTCCAAAGTGCTCTCTAGACCCGCATGTTCCAGATAGGTAAGGAAAAGGCCCCACACTTGTTTAAATAGTTCTTGTTTTTCTTGAATAGGTTATTTTCTCTAATGAGACACATGCAAACACTTCTTTTAGCCATTTACCAATTCTTGGACTATTTACATTTTCCATGAAAGTGCTATCCTGCGTTTTGCCTGCAGCAGGCATACATTTAAAAAGATTTGTTTTTTGGGGTCACATCCTAACAAAAAAAAAACTTGGGCTCCATAATTAACCGCAATGGACTATGTTGAAATGACACCACTACCAGTTTTCCAAAAGAATCGACAAGGGCATGCTAACTCACAGCTATTTAGCAGCTATAAGGATTCCAAGGAACAGGAGGGCTGGGTGATACATCTACAAGTGGTAGTCCTCCCTGGAACTCTCTGGGTGCAAAGCCTAAGAGTAAATCATCTCCATGGGATTTGGGAGGACGAATAACCGGCAGAGCCCAGCGCTCTGAGGTCTGTGATGCGACCGGCTGGCCTGCATTGATATCACCCAGGCAGAGCGCCTCCTCAACCCCAGTTAATACTAGGAATCAGCTGCTAAAGGGAGGACTGCGAACATTCCTCCTAAACAACCAAGCATGCCACTTCAGAACAGATATGCTCCACTGACACAGAACCCAAGATCTTTTTCTGATGACCTGGATAACCTGTCTTCTTCACACAGCAGGGTAAGGACCAAAAGTTACTCAGAAGGTAAAAGGCTACAGGGAAAGCTAACAACTAGGCCCGAAACTCTGATTGTGGGTGACTCTGCTGTAAGAGATTTAAAAAGTCTAAACAACACCAAAGTACTCTGTTTTCCCAAGGATATGATCTCTGACTTGGCTAACAAGATCCTGCATATTGGGGCTGAACAGCCGACTGTGAAAAATGTGGTACTGCACATTGGAACAAATGATGTCGTGAAACAACAGTCAGAAGTGCTGAAAGAAGACTTTAGATGTCTCTTGAAAACTGTCAGCTCTCTAAATGCTGAGGTGTTCAT
The DNA here is from genome assembly GCF_036324505.1 of Eleginops maclovinus. Classification (NCBI taxonomy): domain Eukaryota; kingdom Metazoa; phylum Chordata; class Actinopteri; order Perciformes; family Eleginopidae; genus Eleginops; species Eleginops maclovinus. The sequence goes on along the minus strand of NC_086352.1, from coordinate 31,175,463 downwards.
CAGTGGCCCTCTACCGCCAGTCAGAAGAGGAGTGGAGAGATTCAGCAGATTGTTTGCACTGAACACGTGGCTCTCAACTGCCTGTACTGAACATTCTGTCCATTTTATTGACAATTGTAACTTTTTTCTGGGACCGCAGACATCTTTTTAAGGCAGATGGACTTTTTCTGAATAAGTCAGGAGTAAAATTGTTTATTTCCAACATATTCAACTGCCTGCATCATCAATCTGCTCCCTATGCCAAGGACAAGCAACAAGAGGAATCAAAACAGGAGAAAGACACAACACAGTGCATAGAAAGCCTTGGAGACCTATCACTGCACCTGCCTGAGGAGAGTCGTGATTATGGGAGCCCTATGACACAAAAGGAAGATTCTCGACTGCCACCCATCCCCCTTATCAACGCCTTTGAGGATACTCTCCCTTCAACACCCAAACCGCCATCCAGCTTTCTGAGCCCAGACTACTCCAACCAGCAGCTCAGTGACTGCCTACAATCCTGCCTGAACTTGGTTCACGAGATTCGCAAGCAGAACCCCGTCCCTCAACCACAATCATCCAAAACAAAACGTGCACCACCTCCTCCCCTTTCGAGACCGAATCAGCTGTCTCCGGAGCCTGATAAGGATGTGTGTGTAAAAAAGGCAACAAGCTCTAACTGATATGTTCTGGGTCCAGGCTCAAGGGCGTTTGGCACTCTCAACTCTTTCCAGAACAAGCCAGGACCCTGCCTGCCAATAGCTTGGCCGATATCTGTGTTGATAGGTTATAGATTACGAACGGTGAATCAGCATAGAAACAGAAAGCGCTCAACTGTTAGTGTGAATTTATCAAATTTAGCTGCGATTCCACGTCAGTCACAGCTTGTCACACAAACTCAGACTGATAGTGTATTCAACAAGCTGAAACTAGCTTTACTAAACATCAGGTCGTTAGCAGGAAAGACATTTTTAATCAATGCACCAAGCACAATCTGGATTTTATGTTTTTAACTGAAACTTGGATAGACCAAAATAACAGCACAGCTGTTTTTATCGAATCAACCCCTCCCAACTTTTAGTCGGGCAAGAATGCATAAGAAAGGGGGTGGAGTTACTATTCTGTTTAATGATTCCCTTCAATGCAAGCAGACCTCTTATGGAACCTTCCCATCTGTTGAATATGTGGCCCTTCAGCTGAAATGCTCCTCTCGAGCTATGTTCCTAAACATCTACAGACCCCCCAAATACTGTGCAAGCTTTTTTGATGACTTTGCTGAACTGCTGTCTATAATGTGTATTGACTTTGACCGTCTAGTCATTGTTGGTGATTTTGACATCCATGTTGACAAGCTCGAGGACAGAGGGGCTAAAGAACTGTTTTGTGTTCTTGATAACTATGGACTGACTCAGCATGTAATGGTTCCGACGCACAGCAAGGGGCACACTCTAGACTTAATCATCTCAAAGGGTCTGAACATCTCTGAGGTTGCAGTGACTGATGTTGCACTCTCTGATCATTCCTGTGTTTTCTTTGAGAGCTCTATTTCTGTTCACACAAATGTTCAAAAAGAAATTGCCACAAAAAGGCACTGAAATGTTTGTTTGGAAGTTTTCTCCCACACTAGCCTTTGCTAACATCTCAGTAAATGAGCAAGTCGATGTTTTGAACTTAGACAGCAGGAAGTCTCATGTAATACCTTCTATGTGGTCCTTTACAGATGATGAAGATCACAACGATGAGGATGAAGAGGAGATCGATGTGGCGACGGTGGAGCACAAGCAGCAGCAGCAGCATAACCTTTGTCGGCTGGTCAACTCCCGGAAACCAGTGACCATCATGGTGCGAGCTGACCCCGGCACGAAGCGCTTCCACATCTCCGTCCTCCAACAGCAGCACAACTATGCTGCCCCCTACCCGGACACACTCCCTCAGCATGTGGAGCCGCCTCGGAAGAGGGTCCGACAGGAGGCCTCCTCCCAGCAGCACCTGAACTCTCATCATCACCACCACCAGCCCCGGCCCGGCCACGCCCCTCTGAACTTAGACAGCAGGAAGTCTCATGTATTACCTTCTATGTGGTCCTTTACAGATGATGAAGATCACAACGATGAGGATGAAGAGGAGATCGATGTGGCGACGGTGGAGCACAAGCAGCAGCAGCAGCATAAACTTTGTCGGCTGGTCAACTCCCGGAAACCAGTGACCATCATGGTGCGAGCTGACCCTGGCACGAAGCGCTTCCACATCTCCGTCCTCCAACAGCAGCACAACTATGCTGCCCCCTACCCGGACACACTCCCTCAGCATGTGGAGCCGCCTCGGAAGAGGGTCCGACAGGAGGCCTCCTCCCAGCAGCACCTGAACTCTCATCATCACCACCACCAGCCCGCCGGCCACGCCCCTCTGAACTTAGACAGCAGGAAGTCTCATGTATTACCTTCTATGTGGTCCTTTACAGATGATGAAGATCACAACGATGAGGATGAAGAGGAGATCGATGTGGCGACGGTGGAGCACAAGCAGCAGCAGCAGCATAACCTTTGTCGGCTGGTCAACTCCCGGAAACCAGTGACCATCATGGTGCGAGCTGACCCTGGCACGAAGCGCTTCCACATCTCCGTCCTCCAACAGCAGCACAACTATGCTGCCCCCTACCCGGACACACTCCCTCAGCATGTGGAGCCGCCTCGGAAGAGGGTCCGACAGGAGGCCTCCTCCCAGCAGCACCTGAACTCTCATCATCACCACCACCAGCCCCGGTCCGGCCACGCCCCTCTGAACTTAGACAGCAGGAAGTCTCATCTAATACCTTCTATGTGGTCCTTTACAGATGATGAAGATCACAACGATGAGGATGAAGAGGAGATCGATGTGGCGACGGTGGAGCACAAGCAGCAGCAGCAGCATAAACTTTGTCGGCTGGTCAACTCCCGGAAACCAGTGACCATCATGGTGCGAGCTGACCCTGGCACGAAGCGCTTCCACATCTCCGTCCTCCAACAGCAGCACAACTATGCTGCCCCCTACCCGGACACACTCCCTCAGCATGTGGAGCCACCTCGGAAGAGGGTCCGACAGGAGGCCTCCTCCCAGCAGCACCTGAACTCTCATCATCACCACCACCAGCCCCGGCCCGGCCACGCCCCTCTGAACTTAGACAGCAGGAAGTCTCATGTATTACCTTCTATGTGGTCCTTTACAGATGATGAAGATCACAACGATGAGGATGAAGAGGAGATCGATGTGGTGACGGTGGAGCACAAGCAGCAGCAGCAGCATAAACTTTGTCGGCTGGTCAACTCCCGGAAACCAGTGACCATCATGGTGCGAGCTGACCCCGGCACGAAGCGCTTCCACATCTCCGTCCTCCAACAGCAGCACAACTATGCTGCCCCCTACTCGGACACACTCCCTCAGCATGTGGAGCCGCCTCGGAAGAGGGTCCGGCAAGAGGCCTCCTCCCAGCAGCACCTCAACTCTCATCATCCCCACCACCAGCCCCGGCCATGCCCCTCTGAACTTAGACAGCAGGAAGTCTCATGTGGCCGGAGTCAGGTCCGAGTCACCTGACCTCAACGCCTGCTCTCCTACCTCTTCCTACCTCGACCATCACGACCCCACAGCGCCAAGCGAGGACATACGGAACAAATTTGAGCTGGTGCCGACCTCGCCCATGTCCCCTATCCGGGCAGTGGAGGGGTCTGGCAGGGTCGGGCTGCTGTGTCCCTCTCTGGGGGACAAACTGGAGTTGGTGTCCCAGTTTTTAGGGCAGGACGATGAGCAGCAGTAGCGGCGGCGGCGGCAGCAGCAGGAAATCCCCTGCAAGCTGACCACCCCCAATGACACTTTCGGGAACCTGAGCTCCATAATTATCCAAGACTGCACGTGGAGTGGCTTTTCCGCCAGACAGCAGCTGGAGAGAGTTGTAAGAGAGACTTGCATCCTGTCCCGGACGGGGTCAAAGTCGCTGCAGCAGTCACTTCTGTGGTTGCTAGGGATGCACCGATTGCAAAAATGTCGGCCGATGCCGATACCGATCAGAATAACATTTTTGCCGATGCCGATGGCCGATGTTTTACAATGTAAACTGTAATGGTAGCACAATGCAGACTAAGGCAGCCTATCCCTTTAAGAAAGAGAGTGGGGGATACGTGTGTGCATGTGTAAGCGCGCGAGAGAGGTTGAGCGAGCCATAGTAAGTTTCTGGAAGTTAACGTGAGTAGCAGCAAGTGTAACAAAGTCACAAATATATACGACGGCCTCCCACAGCGTGCAGCAGCAGCTCCTCACAGAGGAGAGGAGACGCCCCCCCGAATGACTTTAAAGTTACGGGAGACCTACAGTCACTGTTCTAATCCTTTAAAATGATGCCCTGACTTCAGATTTGGTTCCTCAGATTTAAAAACACGGAAGCTAATGCGACTTCTCCCGGTCACGTAGCAAAACATAAACATGTGCCGATGGTGGTAAATAGGACTAACATCGGCCAATGGCCAATGCCGATGTCTCATCGATGCATCGGTGCATCCCTAGTGGTTGCATCTCCGGGGAGGCAGCAGCAGGGGACCCCCCGCAGAAGCCGTGGCCGAGGCAAAGCAGCGGGTATGGGGGAAGTTCGGAGAAGCCATGGAGACAGACTTTCGGTCAGCACCAAAGTTGTTCTGGAAAACCGTCCGACACCTCAGGAGCAGGGAACCATCCAAGCTGTGTACAGTAAGGATGGGACGCTGTTGACCTCAAGGGCTCCGAGCGGACTGGCTGCGGTGTGTGGACCCCGCTGCGGTGCTCACTTTCCCGGTAAATGGTGGATGCATGAAGCAAGTGTCCTCCGGTTCAGGATCTCACACCAACTCATCAGGTCAGTAGGCTATGTTTCATAACTGTCTGTAAAAAAGACGCATGTTCCTATAATGGATCTGTTTTGGTGAAGTGAGACTTATGGTTGCTACTGTGTGTGTGTGTGTGTGTGTGTGTGTGTGTGTGTGTGTGTGTGTGTGTGTGTGTGTGGTGTGTGTGTGCGTGCGTGCGTGCGTGCGTGCGTGCGTGCGTGCGTGCGTGCGTGTGTGCTGACCGTCGATGGCCAGTTTGAGGTCGGTGAGCGTGCTCCGTACGCAGCTGATGACGCACTGCATGCGCTCCACTTCCTGTCGCAGGAAGATGTTCATTGGCTGCAGAGGACCCATCTTCTTCAGCTGACCTTTAACCTTCAGAACACACTCAACAGTTATTCATATTCCTGCAGAGGACCAAATCACGTGTATAGATTCATTATACACGACATCTATTGCACGTCTGTCCGTCCGTCCTGGGGGAGGGATCCTCCTATGTTGCTCTCCCCAAGGCTTCTTCCATTTACCCCCTTTAATTGACGGGTTTCCTTGTCCGATGTGAGGGTCAAAGGACAGAGGGTGTACAAACTGTCCAAAGAAAGTCCACTGAGACAAATGTAACATTTGTGATATTGGGTTATATAAATAAACTGTGACTGATTATGTATCATCACACAAACTTTGTATTAATATCTATTGTAGTTATCCGACAGAAATTATATATGGATGTCCTTTTCTGCTACATTTAAGACTTTTCTTTTTATATTTGTATCACTTAAATCTTGGAAATGGTGAGTTTTTCCTCAGAAAATTAATCCAAACAATGATCATTATTTTTGTAGAATTTTTACCTAGTAGAAATGGATTGTTTACCAAATACAAATCTGTTGATACTTCTCCTACAAAACCCATCTCAAAGTCCTTTTACTTTCACAGAAGTGAGTCACCAGACACACACCTCGTGCTGCACGTAGTCCGGCGGCAGCTTCTCCAGCATCTCGGCGGCGAGTCTCTGTACGCTCGTCTCCCTCGTCTCCCCGGCCCCGGCCCCTGAGTCCTTTGGTTGGATGCTGATGATGGTGCTGAGCGTCTCATTGGCCAGGTTGGTCTGGTAGGTGATGTCAGCGTTAGAGTGGAGCCCGAAAACCTGCAAACAGGAAGTGAAAGGTTTAATGATGAAGCTGTTCGGGGGTTTGGAAATTACATGCACAACATTACATCGGAAATTTAAACATACAGCCCAACACTAAATAAAAAGTGTCAAGCTTCATGTTTTAACGCTGCTGTGATTCTGCTCTGACCTCCGGCGAGTCGACCAGCGGCAGGGTGTCAATGTGCTGCAGGACGTCCTGCACCGTCCTGGCCCTTCCCGGGATGCTGTAGCCCTTATAGAAGCAGAACGTGTCGCTGAAGGTGCTCTCACTGAACCACACACGGGTGAAGGTGTTCAGAAGACGCTTGTCGAGGTCGTCTGTCACCCGGCCGCCGTACTGCACCTCACCTGCAAGGACAGAGTGAGGTTACGCTGTTAAAAATATAATCAAATAAACCGAGAGAGAGTTTGTCTGTCTTCTTGGTTTGTGTGTGAAAGTGTTGACAATAACTTAATATTCCCATGCTCTCTGTGGATTTATGTTTTCTAATGTTCTATAACTCCAAGAAGAAGGACATTTATCCAGCACGTTTATATCTTTTGTAGGGCTGTCCACGTTAATGCGTTAACGCCCGTTATTAATTTTGAAACCATAACGCGTTAACATTTTTTTAACGCAAATTAATCATATTATCAAGTTTGACCCCAACTTCCTACCGTAATTCCAGTGCAAATGTTTACCTGGCTGAATTACTGAAAGGCGTCACAAACACAGATAACACGATGACTGAGGAGGCGTTCCCTGGTGTGCTTAACGGTACATTTCGTTTTAAAAAGCTTCCAGACGGAAGTTTAGATAAAACCAAAGTTGTGTGCACATATTGCAGTGATGAACTGTCTTTCCACCGAAGCACAACAAGCCTGAAGTACCATCTTCGGGCAAAGCACATCTTGGCTGATGCTAGCAAAGATGCTAGCACTCAGACAGCATCAAGCCGTGTTTGCCAAACTACACTGGCAGAGTGCAGCAAGGGCAAGTCTGTCAACAAAGCCACAACAACTAAGCTAACCAATGCTATCGCTAAATGGATCGCGAAATGATAAAGCGTGTCCAAAACAACACTCACTGAAGGCAACGCTAGCACAGCAGAAGCACAAATTAGCCATGCTAACTCAGCTGAATATGACAGGCTGGCAAAGTTGGAAACACTGCTGGAGCCATGCAGGTAAGGTCACTTCCCATCTCCAATACTTATCATCTCCAATTTTATTTTCTGGCAAATACAATTAATATAATAGTCACTTTGTTATTGTACTAAATAATTTTAGGCCTGTCCCCTAAATGGGTGTTAAATGAATTAAAAGTGTAGTCATTAATACTGTTGGTTTTGTGTGTTTGTAGGTATGTCACTGAGCTCCTGGGTGGTGACAAATATGTGTCCTGCTCTGTAGTGCTGCCTGCACTCTGCCACCTCTTGCGTAGGATGGAGGTCTCAGATGTTGACCCTGCCTACATAGTGCGCTTCAAGACTGCATTCACAGAGGACCTCAACAGAAGAAAGGACAAAACAAACCTGTTATGGCTAAAGGTAGCAACAGCTCTAGATCCCAGATTCAAGGACCTCAGGTGCCTGCCCAGAGCAGAGAGGGAAGAGGTGTGGCAAAAGCTGAGTGAGATGCTGAAGGACAGAGAACCTGCATCACAGCCATCCAGAGAGGAAATTGAACCAGAGCCACCAAAGAAGAAGAATATGGCCCTCCTACTGATGGGGTCAGAGTCAGAGTCTGATGAGGCACTGTCCACAGACAAAACTGTAGACAGGTATAAAGCAGAGCCCAGTGTCAGCATAGAGGCATGTCCACTACAGTGGTGGGCCGCACACACTGGTGCTCATGGTAAGCTGGCCCATATTGCACAGAGGTACTTGGCTACACCTGCCTCAACAGTGCCATGTGAGAGACTGTTTTCTTTGGCAGGCCACATTGTGCATAAGAAGAGGTCCGCTCTGTCATCTGAAAATGTCAACAAGCTGGACTGCCTGAGCAACTGGTTGAGAGTAAAGTAGACTGTATGAACAGGTTGAGTCATGTCACACAAGTTCATGCTGTTTAAAATAATCTTATTCAACTAAGAGTGAAAAGGGACTGCTCACTTTGTATCTTCAAATACACTATGGCATTCTGTTTCTTAAATAGGCCCACTGTTACTCACTATAGCATTCATTTGGGTGAGATGTTACTTTGCAAACTCTTTACAGGCAAGTTGTTTACATTCACTTTGTAGCAGATGTCACTTTGTAACTGTTTTTGATGTGGTTTTCTGCTAATCCTTCTAGTCTGCAGTTCATTACGGTTGTTGTGGGCAATGCCAAGCACTCCCTGACACTTTTTACTCAGCAAATTAATAGATTCTAGTTCAGAAATTATCACAACTAAGCTGAGATCTTATAATAAAGTAAAAACTTTGATTCCTCTAACCAGTTTGTCATGCATTTGTTTATTCCAACACCACACATGATGTATTTGTTTTATCTCCCCCCAAAAATACAAGTAAATACTAGTATTTTAAACTTGTGATTAATCGTGATTAATCACAACCTGTTATTGTGATTAACTCGATTACATTTTTTAATCGTTTGACAGCACTAATCTTTAGCCATTAATACATATCCCTAGTTTTTTATCCTCCCCTGGAAAAGTATCCGTTATACCATGGAGACAAAAACAACATACTTTGAATCATGGCATCAACTTATTACCAGAGTATCGGTTCTCATGACATCCCTACTTCCAGTCCAATGCATCTTCTTCTTCTGTTTTAGACTGAACTAATGGTACCGACCCAGCATGTAGCGCAGGCAGCTCCAGTTGACTCCTCTCTTGGAGTCCAGGTCGTCCAGGTGGTTCTGCACAAACTGCATGCTGGAGGTGAAATCTGCCTGGTTGAACTCGTAGGGGATGTTCCAGCCAAGAGGACCAAACTTACGGCGCTCCTGATGGGGTAGGGAAGTAGAGAAGAAAGAGGGGATCTTTTCCAAATCTTCCAGGAAGACACTTCAGTTTCTTTCTACTAGAGTCACCTTTTAAAAGTTATGAATCTGAATATGGTTTTGTGGTAAATGTAGCGTATGTGCAGACAGACCTGTACGGTGGTGTGCAGGAAGGCCACGGCGTATAGCAGAGGTTTCCACTGAGGCAGGTTGCTGATCTCTAACTGGTCCTGAGTGACAGCACTGAAAGTCCTCTTCAGACCTGCCTTCATCCCTGAGGTACACACATAAGAACAACACAATTATCACCGAAAAAATTATAAAATGAACTACTGTACATATGATCATTTTGATGGTGAAATAAGCCATTAACAACAGAACGTCTTACTAACAACATATCGAAAGTAGAATGGCGGCTGTAATCTCAAAAGGGAGGAAGAAAACTGCTTAACAAATTCATGTTATAATTGAAACATCTGTTACAGAGCAGAGAGGAGTATTGGGAGGAAGATTATCAAGTTTCTTATCAACTATTGTACATTTAGTCACATTTTAATCAGTCTTAATCCCGTGTCAAACGTCCTTGTTAGTTTTTACTATTTTAGTTTTATATAATCACAAGTGTATAATTTACGAATTTATACTGAACATTTCTGTTGTCATGAGTTAGTCTCTGTCCTTGTGACTGAGCTCATTGTGTGCCGCTAATATAGGCTATAACAATGCTCTTTTTTGTCACTCAAAATAAAGAGAAATATTGGTAAAGTGGTTTAATTTAATTACATTTTAACGACATTAAAAATGTTTATAGGGTCACAGTTAGTGTTAACTGATGTCTGTGCTGTTTCCTCATAGTCTTTAAAAGTAATTAGTTAAAGTTTTAGTTAATCAAATGAAACGGTTACCCAGAGGAGGTTCATTGGTGAACTTGATGGAGGACTGGAGGAAGGTGATGGGGAATCTGTACACAAACAAACACAGTTTTATACATTTCAAATTATATTAAGTTCCTTTTCTGATAAATCATCAGTGTGTGTCTGGTGTTACCGCTCATGCACGTCTGTGGTCAGCCACACACGGAAACCCTTGTGCACGCTGTCTGCCATCGCTGTGGCGACCGTGTCCAGCAACTCTGGCAGGAAGTCCAGCCCCAGGTGACAGTTCTGGAGGAGGAGCCAGCCTCCGTCCGTCATGCTGCCGGCCAATAGCCTGCGAGCGTGCATCTCCTGGCCTTGCCCCATGGAGATTGGCCGGCACGGCGCCCCCTGCAGGCAGAGAGTAAAACTTCATCCATAAGTGCTTTAACTCTTTTCTGTCAATTAACTAATTATTTCAAAAATGTTTACAGATCTTCCTCTCTCCCTGATTACTTCATTGTCTCCTCTTTCCTTCATCTATTGTAATTTCCTGTACCTCTCCCATCATTTATTTTTCACCTTGTTCTTGGCCAGCCTCTCTATGTTTTCGGTCGGATCGGAGCCCATGGACAGCAGACAGACCATCGGCGTCCTGCTGTCACTCTCTGCCAACATGGCGTCTAAGTCCAGAACCAAACCCTCAGCGTACTGTGGACCCAGAGCGTCTGAGATGTAGCGGCGCGCCTGCTCAACACACAAATAAACAATGTATTTCATTCTCAATGACAAACATCAAAGGGAAAATGAGACAAGCTGTGCGAGATATGTCCTGTAACAGTACAACAGCAACACACAGTAAGATGTGTCCTGCAGAGTTAAAGCTTCAGACCTGAGCGGTGGTTCGGTCGGGACACCAGCTTCGGATGAGTAGAAGCTTCCGGAAGGTGTCGAGCTTCTCCTCGTACCCATCAGGCAGTGGGGCGTCTTCTGGCATTGGATAATCAAACCACGTCCTCCAGACGCGTTCGTTCTGGCTCACCTGGACAGGAGGAGACATGACTCTGGTGGGTCTTTGTGTTCCAGCTTTACCAGCTCCCCTTTACCTGGGTCTGGGCAGTACCTGGGTCAGGACCTGGGAGAAGGGCGGCAGGCTGGAGAGCTGCACCAGGTTGAGCCAAGTCTGATCCAGGATCCAGCGTCGCGGTTTGGACTCCACAGAGTTCAGATCCAAAGAGGCTCCACCTACACACACAAACAGCATCTTCTGTTGAAATACTTCGGGGATTAAAAAGGAAACCACGGAGAGGAGGGTGGGAGTGTGACCTTTAACGAAGGTGAGCACCTCGGGGTGCGAGATGTTTTGGGCCTGAAGGTCAATCTTCAGAGCCAGCAACAGAGTGAAGAGCAGTTTGTGTTCCTCAAACAGACTCCTGGCTGTGTAACAGTAAACCTGAGGGAGGGACACACAGGTATTCCAGTTTGAATCATTACAACGACTCTTATAGGCTTGGATTTCTCAAATGAATGCAGACTGAAAAACTGTTTTAACCCTTGGCCACCAGGCTATAAAAACAACAGTCCTAATTGCAGTATTATTTTAATTACCCAAGTCATGTGCACGTTAACAGTCTGAGAAACGTTTATGTTAGGATGTTAATTTGTGTGCTTTTCTTATCAATGTATGATTTTGAGTGTAATTATACAATTGTAAAATGTAGAGTATTAGCTGGATAGCGAAATGTAGAATGATTCATACTTGGGATGTGGTCGGTGAGTCACATGACCACATTCAGGTCAGAGGGCATTGCCATGGCATTGTAGGAGGTAACATGGCGGCAGAAGAGGGTGCACGCAGGCCTTTGAAATAATCTACAGGGTTCAGAGGCGCGCACAGTAAATGTTTCTCATTTGTTGATATGTGTGTGTTAATATTCAATAGTGTGCTTTACACTTTTTTTGTACTGTTTGTATAAAATTGTAAACTTCCAATTGTTTATTTCTTATAGTTTATACGGTGTCTTCGGAGAAAGAGAGCGAAAGGGAGAGAATGAAACTTCAAAAGACATCAGTATGTTCGTGGCCTTAATCATTGGACCTGTGTAGCTACATGCACTTTAAATAAGTTTTATTTGAAGCACTTTATTTAAAATCCCTCCTATGATTGCTTGTGTGTTTTAGCTGTCTGTCTGTTTGCGCAGTGTGACGGGGTTGCACTACAAAATCTCATTGTGTATATGTAGTATTAATGAAAATAAAAGGCTTTCTATCACTCTATCTACTGTATCTATAGACCAAGACGTGGAAGTAGTCATTGGACGTCACCCATTGGATTACTGCTTCAAAACTTGCAGTTTAAGCATTTTTGACATATTCCCCATGGATATCTTGTTTGTGTTTTTTGGCTCTTGCGATCTTGATTTTTGGTTGTCCCCATCTAGGTTTTCTAGATGACCAAATTCTGGTTTTCTAAGCCGTATAAACTCATCAGAAAAATATTAACTAAGTGTAAAAAATGTGTGAGATTTATATAATCATACTTCTTTTGGCAACCTCAGGAGTGTTAGAGTGAAAGAAACTTTTAGGACATACAGGTTCCCGCCTGGAACAAATATAGAAATGCAGATCATCTTTGTTGGCGGATGATTAAATTTTAGGGTGACTTCTTTTGACTGAAGCACCTTGTAGGTGAGGAAGCTGATGATGTTGCTGATGCGTTTGGAGGTGAGCGGTGACTTGGCAGAATGCAGCATGGACGAGTCAAAGAGTCCCAGGAACTGCCTCAAAGATGTCTGGTACATGATGTTGACCAGCGACATCTCCACGATCAGGAAGTACAGGATGCTCCCCCTGGTGGCCACCGGACGGTACTCCTCCCTCGCCTGGTTGATCTTCAGCTCTGTCTCCGCAGCAACCGTCAGCTTCTCACTAACCTGGAAGATAACATGTCATTTAAATTGGAGATACTTTGCATATTACATTCCATTAAAGACAACCAGTAGGCTCACAGACAGTACCTCCAGAGCAGTAGTCTTGGTGACCCTCAACACCTCGATCAGAGACTGGTCCTCCACTAAGGACCCCTGGGTGCTGGTCAGCCTGAACAGGAGACTGTCCTCCAGCTCCTGCATCTTCCTCTTGTTGGATGTCACTTCCTCTAAAAGCTTTCCTCGCTCTGCTTCCAGCTCCTGAAATTCAGGATTAGAGAAGATGTAAATGCACAGGGCTTGAGTTGTAAAAAAAATCATTGTCTGTTACACTGTGACATGTTTTATCCAAACTTAATCCATCTGGAAGTTCAGAAGATAAAGAAAGAATATAAGAAGATCCTTTTGGATGTCACACAATCTAACAATCTCATTGCAGTGAATCTCAAACTGTGAAATTGGAGTTATAAACACTTGTATTTTTCTCTTTTGTCAGGATTACAAGATCTACGCTCTCAGATTGGCTATTAAGTACATTTTTGGTGGCTATTTGGAACACAAGCAAAGTAACACAAAGTAGGGTAACAGACTCTGCTGGACTCAAAAAGCTCAATCAAGCGACTAAGAGGCTACATAACCATCTAGCTGAATGTAGTGACCTGTTTCTCCAGCAGGATGACCCTCCCCAGCAGCTGGTCCTCCAGGCCTCGCTGGGTGACAGTGAAGTCGACCACAGCTGTCCTGGCGCTGACCTCAGGGCTGTACGCCGGGTTGGCCAGCTTGGTGGTGATGTAGAGCGTGAAGCCCTTCATCACATCCACCTCCTTGTCTCCTACCTTCACCTGCAGCCGGGAGAGGAAAGAAGAAATCACATCGAGAATGTATAGTTGGACTTATATACAGTATATAGTAAGTTTAACATTCCTTGAGGAGAAAGACATCACAGGAGTCCTACTTTATAAGTTGATCCAGACTTGATGTAGGTTTTGTCCAGTATGTTGTCCAGGACGGGGTCCAGCTCCTCCCCAACGTCCTCCAGCAGCAGGGGGCGCCCCAGAGACAGACTGTCCTCCAGGTGAGAGCGGAAATATTTATGGTTCAGAGACGTCACCTAGGACACAGACAGAGACAGACAACATCAGGTAAATACTTCAGTGCCCTAAACCTGCTTTCCTTCGAATATCCAGCAGCGACTACAGTGGTTGTAATAAAAGTCAGATTTAAAAAAAAATCTATGAGAAAAAAATAAATAAAATAATTGATGGTTTATGTGTCAATATTCAAATAAACCAAGATGAAACTGCCAAAACACAACATTGTGATGGCCAAAAATCAAGATGGTGACGAGGCTTCCAAACAGCACTCCACCAGCCAAAGAGGGCGTCACGGTGACCACTACTTTAGCACATACACTACATTCATACTGCTCACCTGCAGCTGCTGGTCCCGCTCTCTGTTCTGGATCCAGGTCTTGCCCTGGCCCTGGGGGTCTATCAGCAGTGGATAGCGGGACGCCTTGGTTACCACGATGCCGTTCTGGGTGGACAGGTCGTCGCTGGGTAGTCCCTGCAGGCTCCAATCGCTCACCGTGGTGCTGTCTACCAGCAAGCCAATCACGTTCAAGTCCTGCGGAGCATTTAGAATTTCCTCATTTATTTTTAAGTTCCTGTTTTGTTTAACTGAATATTAATTCTTAAAGCTCACATTTAATTGATATACAGGCATTAAGTTTTCTACTATAAATGTACTATATCTTATAAACCTAAGTTTGACAAAGCTGGGTTTTTTTCATTTCTTTTAGGTAACAAAAAGATTTTCAGTGAAATTTGGAGGACAGCTTTAATCTAATAACATATATTTATTCATTTGACAAGAAAGGCCAAATCCTCGAATACATTTAACATTCCTCAACTTAATATTGTTCCAAATACACATGGGCCAATTAAGTGTTGTATAATATAGATATGGGGTATTCAATTAAAATCAAATAAAGTCATTTATTGTCAAATGTCAAGTGTTTTCAAAGTAATATACTTAACATACCGATAAGTCTGAACTTGTATGGCATTTGAATGGAAAACAATACTGTAGTTGTCTTTACTACATTTCAAGTAACAGACAACAGAGACTGAATTTCTTCTGAATAAAATAAATAAAAAGTGCAAACACAGCTTTGAGCAGCCTGAACTTAGGGCCTATACTTCAAGTAATGTAAAAACATTCAGAATCTTTTGAATAAAATAAAACTGCATCTTTCAAAAAATGTTTTAACTAAAGACCTTTAAAGCTGCCCACCCCTTTTTTTAAACATGTATTAACTACATTTCAAATAAAATAACACAGGAACCTTAGGCTAATGCCTACATTTCAGGTAATATAGAACAGGGCAGAATTGACTGAATAAAAGAAAAGTGCAGAGCTTTGAGCAGCTCCCTTTCCTCCTCTCCTTCCTCCCTTTCCTACTTCCTTTTCTAGTGAGAGAAATGGGCATGTAACTGTCCTGCCAGCAGTTTCAATCTTGGCTTAAATGGGGTTGGTGCCATTCTCATGCTCATGTGGAGATGCTCATTGGTGAGCCTGGAACGGTACTTTGTTCTAATAATGTTCATCGTACAGAAAGCTGTCTCACAGATGTAAGTTGATCCAAACATGGTTAAGGTGTGTAGTGCTACTTTGGTTACACCAGGGAACATCATTTCAGGCACAATCTGTAACCAGAAAATAGCAGAGTCAGTTGTTTCAAAATGCTCTCAGAGCTAAATCTGCTTGCAGATCAGTGAGCTCTAACAGTAAAGATCCAGGATGTGCCCACTTGAAGGTCTGTGTCACCTCCTTTGAAAATTCTGATTTCTCTGATAAGGAATGGATTCTCGATTAGCAGGAGGAGCTAGTGTCCAAGGTTGAAGCTGTCAAATCATTGACAGAAGTTTCCATCAGCTTGTCTATTAAGCCGACATAAGGGGAAATGTCTCTCTCACCCTGAATTTGTTCCCGCATTTGTTTGAAGTGCTCGAACTCTCCTGGGATATCTTCTTTGAAAATGTCCAGCTTCATCTGGAAGGAGCAGACCGTTTTCATCAAGTCACACACAGACTGTTTCTGACCCTGCAACTTTAAATTGAGCTCATTAAGGTGTCCTGTGATGTCCAACAAAAAACGCCACTACATCCATCTTGTGCTTATCTTGCAAAAAGTTTGCAAACGGTGTTGCTTTTCGACTCTTGAGCTGCTGTAAGAAAGCAGCTATTTCCTTTCGGATGGACCAGAAGCGTCCCAGTGTATTCCCTTTGCTCAGTCATCTCACATTGTTGTGGAGTAGTAGGTCATTTGCATCTGCCTCCATTTCTTTCAGAAATTCTCTCAGCAGTCGATGCTGATGGGATGAGGAGGCCCTGAGGAAGTTGATGAGTTTCATCATGGTATTCATTACTCCAGCAAACCCTTCAGACAGAATGGCACAGAGAACAGTCTGATGGATGATACAGTGGTAGGCTATGAGATCAGGGTTGTCTTGTTTCATCTGTGCCACAGCCCCCTTCTCTCTCCCAACCATAGCAGGTGCACCACTGAGACTACTTGCTTCAGATTAATCTTTCTTTTTGTGAGCATCTCCTTCCTCCCCTCATATATATCCTCTCCCTTTGTGTGTGTCTCAAGTGGCATTAAACCCAACAGGTCCTCACACATCTTTCTTCTCTTTGTGAAGAAATCTCACATACACCAAAAGCTGGGCACTATCCATTACATCTGTGGACTCATCAATGGCTAAGGATATGCATACCGCGTTCTGAACAGCTGCATCAAGCTGTGCCAGTACATCCTCTGCTAATAGTTCAGATTTTCTGGTTGTTGATGAAGCTGACAATGGGATTTGCTTAATTTTTTCACACGTTGTCTTTTTGTTTACCGTCAAGTCAAGTCTCTGCAGCTGCATTTAAGCACTGCTTCACAACTGTCCCATCGCTGAATGCTTTCTTGTGTTGCGCCAAAATCCACGCAATCTTTAATGAACACTCATTTGCACGTTCCTGGCCTGTAAATGCATGCGTGAGGACACGGGTAGACCTGTCATACTGTGCTTTCAGTTCGATAATTTTACTCGCCCTCACTGCGGACTTCTGTGGGTACCTTTCCTCAAACGACCCGTGTTTGGTCTCATAGTGACGCTTAACGTTGCCACTTTTTATGAACGCCACAGTTTCACAGCATATAAGACTAAAAGGTTTAGAACCGGCTGAAGGCAGAACGAACATGTATTGGTCCATCCATTCATCTTTAAAAGTTCGGTTTTCACCATCTACTTCTCTCATCTCCCCTCTCTCGCTATTCTCTGGTGCTGAAAGGTAAACAATCAATTTGCTTGGCCTGGCTATTGATGAC
This sequence comes from Eleginops maclovinus, assembly GCF_036324505.1. Classification (NCBI taxonomy): domain Eukaryota; kingdom Metazoa; phylum Chordata; class Actinopteri; order Perciformes; family Eleginopidae; genus Eleginops; species Eleginops maclovinus. The sequence goes on along the minus strand of NC_086352.1, from coordinate 31,158,408 downwards.
GCTCCTGTCGTAATAACTAGATTAGCTGTGCATACACAAATTATTTATCTTTTTATTAATATTAGAATTTTAACGGGTCCGGGCAGAACCGCCACTGGGTCCAGACCCAGTAACGGGTCCGGGCAGAACCGCCACTGGGTCCGTACCCGGACCGCGGTCCTGCCATTTGGGGATGCCTGATATAGATGAATGTACATCATTGGAGAGGAACACAGGCGGAGCTGCCCAACGTGGATTGAGAAGTCTTACAGGACTGAAGGGGATGAGCCTCTCCTCCATCTCTTTCTTCCACAGCTCCAGCAGTAGACTGCGGTACTCCTGGTTGAAGGGCCCGGCGTAGGACAGGAAGCCTGCGGACAGAAGGACATCCCCCACCAGGTGCTTGATCTGTGTCTCAAACCCGGCGCTGCTCTCGGTCCAACGCACCTGAAACAGGAGAAAGAGGGATGAAAGTGACGTCCAGATTGAGGGATGATGGATGATGGATGAGGGATGACACTTACCTTCTCTCCCCCCAGCCCGTCGATCAGAGCAGTGGCGTTGGACATCTTGCGGCGGCAGGCCTGGGCGTCGTCCTCCAGGTCCCGCTTCTCCTTCATGGCAGCGTCGTAAAGCGCCTGAAGGTTATGAGAAGTTTTTTGAAATCATGTCAGATTAAAGCGCTCGACAAGAAAAAAATCACAAATGTTAAAGGCATTTTTTCAAAGCTATTTTCAGATTGTAAGGTGTAAATACATGATAAAAAGAACACAGAGACAGAGACAGAGACAGAGAGACAGACAGACCCTTGAATATTCTCCAATATAATAAAGTTGTAAATGTTAAAGAAAATAACTTGATATCATTTTAGATTATAAAGTTGCTTATTTGGAAACAGACACAGAAATCCAGCACCTTTTTTTCTACACTGCTATGGACAATCCTTTGCACTATGTACATTTCGTAATATACCCGACCTCGTACTTTTGAAGAAACAGTTTTTTCTAAATATTGACTGTTCTTTTATTTATGCCTTTCATGTGTGTATATATATATATGTTGGGTGTATAGCAATGTACGTATATATATATATATATATATATATATTCTATATATATATTGTACATATTTTTTATACCTCGGGACTGTGAGAAACAGTATTTCAAACTTTCTGTGTGTACACACTAATGGAAAGATTGACGATAAATGTTGTATTAATGCTCAAAAAAGAGGAGACTACTTGCTGTAGGACTTAAGTACAACTATAAATCAGCCTTAAATGACAACAAATCTTGGGCAAAAAAATATATAAAAGTGTGTTTTGTTACCTTCACTGAGTCCAGCTCCCTCTGTTTGGCGTCAAGCTGATCCTGAGCGTTAGCGAGTTCACTCTGAGCGACCACCAGACGGGCCTCCTGCAGGGCCAGGTTAGCCTGAACACACACACAGTCATGAGGCGACACAGGAAGATATCTTTAGGTTGCGCAGAGGCTCCGTTAACTCCGCCCTCCTCTGTGAGCGTACCTTCAGAGGCAGCACCTCCTTGTTGATGGCGAAAAAGTCGGCCATGGCCTGAGTCCAGGAGCAGAGCCCCGCCACGTTGCCGCAGATCCTCTTGGCCGACTCCAGGTTGTAGTCATCCATATCCAGGTAGGGAGCGAGCAGCTCCACAACCTCCTCTGTGATGGAGTCCTGCAGCACACACCCCCCCACACACAGTGCAGAAGATTCTAGTATATCCTCAGGGTGATCACCAGAATTTAATAAGCCAAATAAAATAGTACATCTACAAAAACACTGGAATATTCTTTGATATAAAAAAAGGAAAAAAAAGGAAATTCCCTGAGATTTGAAGTCATGCGTTTAGGAGTAAAAATGTACAAATGTAGAGATACTATATGTTGTAAATAAAAAAGATAAACATTTTTAGGTTTGATTGTTTTAGACCAAAACTCACCTTTTAAACTGCTTTTAATCTGTAATTCAATGTCGTGTTTTACATATTTTAAGTGTGTTGTTTTAATTATGTTTTGATGATACCTCTGTAAAGTGTCTGAGTTTTTAGAAAAACCTCTCTATAAAAAAAATGGATTATTATTATTTTGTCAGGCAAATTGATTTATTTTTGAATCCCAGAGGATATTGCTCACAGGAAATTTGTGAGTTTAAGCTCTCAAATGAATTTCTTTCTTAGAATATCACCACCTTCTCCCAGCTCTGCAATATATGATTCAATCCTTGTTTTACCCTTAGGATCTTCACATGTTTAATAATAAAAATGAGACCTTGCTGAAGTTGAGCAGCAGGCTGAGGAAGGAGGAGTTCTGCATCAGCTTCATGGCCTCGGCCCATGAAGGTCTTGGACACGGCCGCTCCGGGTCAGCGGTCACCGTGTCGATCTGAGGAAAAACAGCGGAGTAGAAACAGGTGAGATGGAGGTGGAAGTGTGTGTGGATACTTCACATCAGACGAGACTCAGTGACCTTTCTCTGGAACAGCAGCAGCACGGCGTCCATGATCCTCATGATGAGGTGAGGGGGCTTCTGCAGTTTCCTCACCGTGGCGATGTCCGCCGGTTTAATGGTCTGCAATGTAGACGGGATGTTTCAGGAATACAACATGACATACATAAGGACCCCACCCACAGTCCTGCCTACTGTAGAGTCAAGACCTGAATAATCTTGCTGAAAAATGTATGAATGTATGACAGTATTTGATAATTAAACTGCGTCTAGGATATCATTTAGTTTAAAAAATGTTTGCCACTTTTATAACATTTTTTGTTTAAAAGCTCATCTTCTAAATATTTTTTAACGCCTAAAACATCATTTTTTAACTTCTGTGTCTCTTTGTAGTTAATTGGTTTGTCTTTGTAGTCATTTTGTGTTGTCTTTGGTCATTCTGAGTCTCTTTTGAGTCATTTGTGTCTCTTTGCAGTGTGTGTGTGTATTTGTGTTTGTGTGTGTGTGTGTGTGTGTGTTACCTGTAATGCGTCCTCAGCAGCCTGTAGTGCTGGTTTAGCAGCCTCCAGTTTCGTCTCTGCAGACGCCTTATCAGCTTCAATCTCGTCAACGATGAGCTGAGCTTTATCCTTAACCTTCTGCACCTGCTGCTTCACCTGAGAGATTACAGTGGTGTTTGATTTTACTCCACAACAAGCTGACACACACACAAACATATATTTTATCAGCTGACAAACCATGTTAACCGCAATTTCATTATTATATATTTTTATATGATTTATTCTGATATTTTTTTCTTTATTTTTTCTTTATGTGAAGCCCAATTTACTTTGAAGTAAAAAAAGTAGTGAGTTTTGTCAGACCTTTTCCGCAGCCTGAGCCTTGGCCGTGACCTCCTGCAGGACTTCGTCTGCCCTCTGGGAGGCAACGGCGAGCTCCTGCTCCTTCAGCTGCAGCTCCTCTGAGAGGAGAGACACAGCCTGCTCCGCCTCCATCAGTTTACACAGACCTGCAGGAACAACGACAAACTGATTATTATACGATAACATTATACTTTCACGTATCTATAAAGTACAGAAAATGTCCCAAAAAAAAGTCTACTATAACGTCCTAGCACAAGAGAACTTGTTTTCAATCTCTTGTGTTGTCGAAATAGTTGTACCTATTTTGCATAATATTTTGATTGTTTTTTTATTATTTACCTTCATCTTATTGTTGTAGGGGAGTAAATCAACCAGAGCCTATTCATATTTAATTCGTTCAGAAAATGTAGTTAAAAAAGGTTAGAAATAGATATATCTAATTTAATGATCTTTGCAGCTCTATTCCAAAACCTGGACAATTATTAAGTTTACTGTCGTAGAAAAGCCTCAAATACTCTCGTTAGAGAAGCTGGAACCAAAAATGTTAGGAATTAATGCTTGAAAATGACTTACTGTTGACGATTAATCTTACATTATGAAAACAAAAGGTTTCAAGAAAGCCTGTTGTAAGTCTAGCCTTTTAAATGTTTATCATTTAGTTGTTACTTGTATTTTTCTAAGGCTAATAATAATTTCTTGTTACAATTTTTCTTTTTTTTATTGTTTCAAAAGAGACATTGTCATGACATCCATAGGTGGCATAAATGGGTATACAAATCATGACAAAATAAACATGCAACAACAGGAGTTAGAAAAAAAGGAAATCAAATAAAAGTGTCTTGTGCCAGCAATACAGACTGTCAAAGTCATTGCAGTTCAAATTGGGCAAGTTATGCATGACAGCAAAAACAAAACTATATACATCTAGAGAGGGACAAGCAAAAATAAAACAGAAACTGAAATGCTCGTAGCAGTTTGGCTTAATATGCTAGAGAAAAAACATTGTTATAAAGTATTCAGACATTTATAAAATCAAAAGGGAATGTAAAGTCTAAAGGTGTTCCTCCAAGTCATTATCTCTGCAAAATCAGGTCTAAGAGGTTTAACATATTGTGTCTATTTTTCCCAATATTGTAGGAATCCAGCCAGAATCCTTAGGTTCAAAGAAAAACTGATCTTTTCCATCGAGTAAATTGTCATTGTTACATCTATCCAATTATTTATGGTAGGTACAACCTGCGTCATCCACCTTTTCGTCAGCATCTTCTTCCCCGCTGCCAGCAGTATACCCAATAAGTATTTATCTATACCTTTTACTTCCGGGGAAAAAGAACCCAGATATATAGTTTTAAAATCGAACGGTATTTTTGTGTTAAGGATGGTCTGTATTGCTTCATGTATTTCTTTCCAGTAACGCTGTATGTTTTGACATTCCCAAAAAACATGATATTGGTGCGCAGTCTGACATCCACAATTTCTCCAACATTGAGTTATCATAATGTGCCATCATATGGGGAGTAATAAAAAAACGGACTATATTCTTCCAGCAGAACTCTTTCCATGCATGAGATTTCGTACTTTTCCATTGAAACGTGCAGATACCTTGCCCTCTTCGTCTGTTATTGTCAACCCTGCTTCCTTTTCCCATCTGTCCTTTATGTATTTCGTCGAGTGAACTCTCATATTGTTAAGACTCTTGTAAAGTTGTGAGACAAACCGCTTTTTAATTTCTGCTTTATATGCGTTTATGAAAAGTTGGACAAGGGGTTTAGTGGCTGCTCTGGTATTTTTCTTTTAGATTTTTTGGGTTATAATATAACATTATATATATATATAATAGTTGAAGATATCTGTAAAAATCACTTTTTTCCAGTGCAAAAGTCTCTCAAAGTTTTAAAACTGACCATTTCATCATTTTTAATTATGCCACATACAGATGTTATGCACTTTTTTATCAAACATTTTTAAAACGATTATCTAACCTATTTGGTGTGAAACTCAAGTCATAACACACCAACTCAAAATCTTAATATCGTCTTCCAATTTATATTCTTTTATAACTGCTCTCCATATCTTGAGAGTCGAGTTCACCCATGGATTTTCCAGTCCATCTATGTGTCTTTTTAAATTTGGATCCGATAGAACAAATTGTATATGTGGTTCTAAAAATAGAGCAAAAAGAAGCGGAGACCACGCGCAGCCCTGCCTCACACCTCTTTCCAATGTGAGGGGTTTGGATAAGTGACCATTCATTTTTTATTCTCGCCGTGGGGTTGTTGTAGATAGCCTTAATGCTGTTTATTGCTACTTCATTGAAGCCAAATTTTTCCAGAACTCTGTAAAGATATTGCCAGCTGATGGAATCAAAGGCCTTTTCTGCAACCAAACTTAGTATTATTGCCTCTTCCTTGTGTTGTTTTATATGATCCATAACATGTAAGGTGCGCCTTATATTGTCTTGTGTTTGACGCATGTGTATAAAACCAGTTTGATAATTGTGGATTAGACTAGGGAGAACTTTTTCCATCCTCTTGGCCATTATGGATGTGTACGGTAATCAACATTGAGGACAGAAATAGGCCTATATGATCCACATTCAGTCTTGTCTTTTCCCTCTTTCGGGATAAGGGATATAACAGCTTCTTTCCAAGTAGGTGTTAATAATATTGGCATAAGTTCAGTCCTAAACGGTTTGTACCATTAATTAGTAAAGCCATCGCTTCCTGGTGACTTGTTGGCTTTTAATCTACTAATTGCGTCATTTAATTCTTTGATAGTTATTTCTGCATTTAGAGCCTTGTTTTGATCCTCAGTCATAACTGGTAATTCTAGGGTCCCCAGAAAGGAGTCAATCTCATCGTCTTTATCCTCCAATGTTCTAGAGTACAGTCGTTCGTAAAATGATTCAAAGACCATTTGGATTTTATCCTGTTTGCTTACTACAGTATTTGTTTTGGTGTCTCGTATTTTATATATTGCGCTATCCGCTTGTTGTTTTTTCCAGTTTCCTTGCCAATAATTTTGTAAATTTAGAGCCATTCTCTTAATATCTTTGCCTAGTGAAAATCATCATCTTCTCAATTTCTTGTGTATAGATTATGTTAATTTCATGTCTTGTTTTTCTTATTTGTTGTAATATCGTCGGATTTTGGCCCTGCGCATGACATAACTCCAGCTGTTTCAGTAGATCTTGGAGATCAAGTAGTTTTTTTTTTACGTTGCCTTTTTTTGAGTGAAGATAGAGCTATAATTTTGCCTCTCAGGACAGCTTTCGCTGCATCCCATATCATAAGTGGTGAAGTTTCGCCATTATTATTTTCATTTATACTCAATAGAATTTCAATGCTCATCTGCTTTTTAAATGAGGGGTCATTGAGATGGTTTGCGTTAAATCTCCATGTTGTATTTCTGGGGTAATTTTCCAGATTGGTCTGTCCTCACCAAAGATAATGAAATAGTCAATTCTGGTGTAAACTGAATGGGGATTAGTGTAATGTGTGTACTGCCTTGCGCTAGGGGATATCTCCCTCCATATATCTATTAACCCAATGTCTTTCATTAAATCATTAAACTTCTTACTTACTGTTTTAGTATTGTGGGTGTGACTTGAAACATCTAGCTTTGTCTGCAGATGTATGTTCAAATCCCCTCCACATATTAGGACTCCTTCAGCATGACTAACTATAATGTCAAAAATCTTTTGTAAAAAATAAATGCTACTTCCTGGTGGGGCATATATGTTTAGCAAGGTGAACAGGATATATCTGCCCTCCTTATCCTTCTGTTCATGTTTCTTCAAAAGCAATCGTACTAGAAATTAAAATAGCAACTCCCCTCTTATGATTAGATTTCTATGAAAAGAAAAATATGTTGGGGAAACCCATCCTTCTTAGTTGTTCGTGTTCTCTGTCACCTAAATGTGTTTTTTGTAAATATACTGTGTGCTTTTTCCTTTTGGAAAGTATCTTGCTACGTTTAATTGGATTAAGTATACCATTGACATTGAAGGAAATTATCTTTAGCTCCTCACGTGTCATTTGTTTTTATCAAAAAATTAGGTGGCCAAGAAAAATCTGCTACAAACAGGCTCTCTGGTAGAACACAGTAAAAACACAGAACAAAAACATTATCAACATTCTGCAAAACCATCACTAGCCGAACAGTGGCTTCCAAAGTAAAGGTATCTGCAAAATTACCCTTTAACTGGCCAGAGTGAACCCCTGGCTTTGGAGGGAAAGCCTTTCTACACGCTTGATAGAGTAGGGCCCTCCATAGTAACCTAGTCCATATTGTCATGTCCATCAAAGAACTTTCAGCCTCCGACATATTATAACCATTGTTATTTTTTAAAGAAAACTGAGGGGGGAAAGGTGTGTGTGTGTGTGTGTGTGTGTGTGTGTGTGTGTGTGTGTGTGTGTGTGTGTTGGGGTATATCTTATCGAATTGTATTATGTCTTATGAATTTCTCGGGGTTGAATGAGTTACCTTTGGTGTAAGCTTTTATTTGGGTTATTTTCATTTGTATTTTAATATGGAGATGTTCTTCTGTAAACCTGGAGCTTCTTTCTGATGTCGTCTCCCCCGGATGCCGCTCTCCCTTGTCCTGCTCGCCCCTCTCCTGCTGTGTGCCATGCGCGTTGATTCATCTGCCCGGCTGGATCCTCTGGTGGCTGCACCACCTTGACCGGGAAGCCTCGGCCCCTCATGTCCTTCGTAGCCTCGGTGATTGTGTGGTAAAGCCGTGTCCCATCTTCATAGAAGACCCGTAGTTCTTTCCGCTTGCCCAGTACCGCGGCCGGGTAGTCGTGGTCAAAATAGATTCTCTTGTCTTTAAGGAAAATCTCCTTCTTTTGCCAGGCTTTATGTAGCAAGTCTTCTTTCGTTTTATACCGGTGGAATTTGACAATGATCGACATGGGCTTGCTCGTGTCAGTAGGCTTTGTCGCGAGTGCTCTGTTCGCTCTCTCAATGTGGAGCTCTGTGGCCGCGGGAGTGTCACGTTTTTTTTGTATATTCTGATATTTTCCCTTCTCGATCTTCCTTCCTGGTCAACTAGCTTTTCTTCGTGTTGGCTCTGAATTTTTAGCATGTTTCTCACCACTTGCTCCACCGTTTGCAGCCTGGTTTCCACCTTGTCAATGCGGTTCTGCTTCCCCGATTCTCTGGTTTGTCTTGTTAAGCTCGTCTTTAATATCGCCCAGCTGGCGGCTGGTCTTTTTTTCGGAAAGCTAAAATCTCCTCCAGAATCATCTCCATGTTCACTTTCTCGTTAACTTTCTGCCGTCCGCCATATTTCCTGTTGGCGTTAGATTCTGCACCCCGCGATTCTTCTTCCATTTTGTGTATTTCTGCTGAGTTTTTCTTACTCTTTTCCCTCTTTTCCATTGTTGTCCTGCTATCTCACTGTTTTAGTTTAAAACAGGTTTTATTCACTTATTAGCAGGACGTTTTGAAGTTTTGTCGGAGGAGATCGTGTTCTAGACTGCCATCTCGGACGGTGGCGGATCCGGAAACATTGTTACAATTGTTCATGTTATTAAGAAAAGAATCCTTTATTTAGAAAAACATGATCGCGTCTCGATGTGCTGTTCTCGTGTGAGTTCGAGAGAAACAAGACAGCGAAAGTAAGATGCACAGACACAGGCTCCGTTAGCTTAAGTTGAGGTTTATGCTAATAAAGTGACAAGGACTCAGGGATACTTCCCTCTGTGTAAAGCCGGAGTAACCAAAAAGGCCACATACAGAAAAACATACAAAGGGCCATTATATTGCCTTATAAGTTAAGTTATAAGTTAGTAACATCAATCAAAAGTAGGTAAAGAATGCTTTATACTTGAATATGCTTTAAGAAAACCCACAGCCTACATCTCAGCTCTCCATAGGGTTTTTTTGTATTTTTTTAAAGTGTTGGCTGCACATTCCTTAAAACAGAAGCCTCAGATATTAAAACAATAAGGTGAAATATGGTATTGGGCTTTTTGGATCATCTAAGATTTGTTAGAAAAAGTTCTTTTACTCTATGATTTTATTGATTTATTTGAAATGTGGGCTTATTAGCACATTAATCCTACTGTGTAACATATTACTTTCACGGTGGATTTGAAGAGGAATACACCCGTAATGTGAAAGCCACTTGTGTCTGCCTGTGCTTGGAGGGAGTTATACCTGTCTTCATGCGCTCTGCCAGTGTGCCAACGTCGGCCATCTTGTGTGCGTAGATGACCTTGTAGCTGGAGATGAAGGACAGGTAGGATTTTGGCGTCACAAACGTTTGGCGGCGGAAACGCTCAAAATACTCGGCACACTTCTCCGCCACCAAGTCCTGCAGAGGTCAGAGGTCATGTGATCAATCAGCTGATGATGATCAATGAAAACACACCTGATCGTCAAGGTGAGCGCTACCTGAAAGGTTCCCATGGTAACCACTATGCTTTGCTTAACGTCCTCCGAGCAGCGCAGGTCGTGGTGCTGGGACAGGAAGTGATGCGACACGGCCACAAGGGCGTCACGGGGCCAGCGCTGGAACCAATCCACGGTGCAGCCCGAGATCAGGCCCGGGAACTGTAGAGGTCAAAGTTCACTGACACAAAACTTGAACCTGTCTTTTCATCGCTCACTATCCTTGCACTGCAGCTCAACAAATAGAACACTTTTTGAACTACAAAGCCTTTGATCCTTCCCTGCTTCCTTCATTTCAGTTTATACTTTGAACTGCGTATTTCAATACAATACATCACAACAGTATTGCACACATTTCTGGGAGGAAACAAAGAGAAGAGAAAACGAAGAGACAAGGAAACGAGTCCTTCCTTCTTTCAGAGTATACTTTAAACTGTGACATTCGGAATATGATAAGGATATCAATGTTTGCACGTAACTGTGAAGCTATTGAACTTTTAAACCAGATATGTTTCGTGAAAACCTACTTAAAATAAATAAGAAATAAGAAATCAAATTTTAAATGATTTAGTTATTTATTTTTGTATTCTAACTCACATTATGTGTGCTGCAGCTGAACTCACAGCCCTCTCCTCCTCACCTTTAACGCTCGATTCCGAAACTTCTCCCCGACGGGCGAGAAGCAGAGAACGACGTGGAGGTTGCTTCGCACTTGGGACAGGAAGAAGTCGTACAGGTTCTCTGAGGTCGGAGGTCGCCGGGGGTGCTGCCGCTTCATCACAGCAATCAGATCCTGAAAGATGTCGTCCAGCTCATCACGAGAAAACAGGTTAGAGACTTCTCCGCTCGCCAGCACGTTGTTCATGTATTCTGGAGAGGAGGGGGGAGGAGGGTAGATGAGAAAGTGAGGAGAAGAGGAGAAGGTTGGGAAGCAGGTGGGGAGAGAAAGATTGGGGAATAGAAGAGATGGGGGAGAGAGAGAAGAGACACGAAGACAAAGAGAGACAAGGAGTGAAGACAAGAGGAGAAGGGGAGAGGATAAAAGAGAGAGATGAGAGTAAATGACGAGGTGATAAGGTAAGGAGAAGAGACAAAGAGAGGAGAGAAGGAGAGGAACAGTGGAGAGGGTAGGAGACAATGAGGGGAGAAAAGATAAGACAATAAAATAAGAGGAAGTAAGACAACGGAGGAGAGACGAGGACAAAAAATTAAGAGAGAAGACAAGGAGAGTAAACACGTAAAGGGAGAGAAAATAAGGAGGTGAAAAAGGAGAGGAAAATAGGAAAGACGGAGGAGAAACAACGGGACGAGGAGAGGAAAAATGTTCAAGTTTAGGTTAAAAGTCAAGAACACTTTTTTACAAAATGATCCGTTGAAGCACCTCCCAACTCTTTGCTCCTCACTCCACCATGAGTCATTGCCATGCTCCTCTCTGCTATGCTCAGTGTTTCCCTTCATTTAAAATAATCTTCTCACAACAACGCGTCTGTCTTACCCAGGGTTTAACTCTTATTGCTGTTGCTGCTCAGACACCTGAATTTCCCTTTGGATTAATAATGGTTGGTTTCATCTCACCCAGGAAGGCCTCATCCTTTATGTCGTTGTCAGTAAAGAGGAAGGTGACTCCTCTTCTTTGCTGACCAGCGATACGATACAAAGTCTTCAGATCCTCCAGCAGGTTACTGCTGCTGTACGACCTGCAACACACACACACACCATTTTATTTAATTGGTCTAAATGGTCTGCAGGCAACAAAAAAGATCCAAAGATAAGCATTGTGTACAGCTGGCATATTTTCACATTTAACCAAACCACAGTTGGTACGACAACTAGGATATCATTACATTACAGCATTATGGGGTTTATTGAATGTAAACATGATTTATAATGGGATTTTTAAATAGTAAGAAATTTATTAAGGTACGGTATGTTCTGCATCATAAAGGAACTTACCATTGGTGGATGAACCTTAGAAAGAAAAACATAAACCTGTGTGTGTGTGTGTGCGTGCGTGCGTGCGTGCGTGCGTGCGTGCGTGCGTGCAGGTGTGTGTTGCTTCAGACCTCGTCAAAGTGATCTGGAAAGTTTGGTATCCTGCAATGAACGACGCCAGCCTTGTTAGGCTCTGCTTCCCTGACCCCCCCACCCCAACCAGGAGGGCGTTCCCCTGCGGCGTCCGCAGGATCCTCGAGATCCGCATCAGGTGGGTCATTGCGTCCTGCAGACAAGTTACCAGGTTACCATAAGACAATCACTGTAAGGTCAACATTTTATATACATATATATAAATATATATAAATATATATATATATATATTTAATTGTTATAAAACCAGAGTAATGTTTTCATTAAGGTGTTGATGCTTTGAGGACATATAATGCACTTTTTCAGCTTCATATATGTATGTTGTGCCTCTTGGGACATGTCTCTATGCTTTATTGTTCAAAAAGCTCTTTATTTTTCTCATACTGCCTGTGCTGCAGCACCTTTTCTCACCTTCCATCTGAAACCAGAGTCCAGTCTGCTCTGATTGGTTAACTTAGAATATCACGTACAATGTGTTAAAGCACAGAAGCACGAGTTTTGAATAGTGATGTCACTATGTTACAGAAGTAAACAAAGCAGTACAATAAAGGTGTTTCAGACCGGAGGGGAGTGTGCGAGATAAACTCTAGGGATGCTCCGATCAGCATTTTTGGGGGCCAATCCGATCACCGATCACAGGAATCATATATCTGCCGATACCGATACCGATCACAGAATAGATGGGAGAATAATAATAATAATCCTCAATGTCCTGTATTTACAATGTAGCCTTGTGCACCACTTAAAGTGGTAAAACCATTTGTACTAAAATAAATAATAAACACAATCAAGATCTTTATGTACCACAATCAACTTTTTATTTGTGTAAACTGTACTAGCTGTATATGTGACAAATAAAGTACCTTTAAACCCTGCCCTGTCAAGAGCAATAGATTAAATTAAATAAAAATAAATAAAATTGACCATAAGGAAACACAATTGATGTCCATTTGATGGGAAAAATAATAATATTTCTCATTATTCTCTACACGAGAGTAGTTCACAGTCTAGATAACCTTAGCACAAACAAACAAACCTTAACTATGAGGCAATAAGCAAGTTCCATTAATGGAACAAAAAACCAAATGTATTCCAATAGATGAAACAAAATAACAGCCTTCCCAAGTTATGCCAACAAAAGTCAAAGACCAAAACTGAGAAAAACAGACTCCAGGGTACTGCTTAGGCTACCATATTTTCTTTTTAAGGTGAGCCTATCTTACTTAATTCTCAAGCATAAATGGCAAGTTTTTCTTGATAAATATGAGCATCTCTGCATTTTTGGAGGTTAACCTATTCCTTTTCTCATCCACAACATGTGCTGCGGTGCTGAATAGTCTTTCGGAATCCACACTGGTGCACGGTGTGCACAAGTAGGCTCGTGCCACTTCTGCAAGTGCGGGGAACCGCTCCTTATTAGCCTGCCAGTAAGCAAGTGGCTGTCCACTATATGGTGTCAGGGGCTCAGAGAGGTAGAGGTTTATCTGTGAGGTGAGTGGAGACTCCTCAGCTCTCAGTTCCTCATTTTCATCTACTAGCTCTGCAAACATAGCTTGTAGAGAGCTGGCAGCTGATTTCTTTTTTTGTGGTGACTTAGACCCACACGCCTCCAAGCTGATGGGTTGTTCAGTGCTGTGGCCTGGAAGGGCAGCCACAACATCCCGAAGCACATCACGCAGGTGTGGCTTGAGATGGTCAGGGAAGTATCGGTCTTTGTATCTTTAAATTGAGAAAAAAAAATCTGAAATTAATTGCATGTTCTGTAGGCTACACAGATCTTCATTGCTAAACACTTAGAACTGCACATCTGAACTGCCACATGGCAAGTAACAACAGACAAAATGTAGAAGAGTGGCAGTGTGTACATTGATTTATTTATCTTTAACCATGAGATCAATCACACATATTCCCCTGGGAACCCTACAGATGCTAAACATGAACCATCTCATTTAATGTAACCTCTGTGAGACTGTAATGAATTTAGATTATTTAGGCTAAGTAAAATAAGTTTGTCTCACCTTGGATCCATAATGGTTGCAACTACATAGAGGTTTTCAGATCCAATGTCAGCAAATCGTCTTCGGACTGCTTCCAGCAATGTTGTTTTTGAAGTTTTCACTCCGTGGTCAGAATCAGCTGTTTTTTCCAGGAGACGTGTGAGGGCTTTAATGGACGGAATAACGTCAGCGGCTGTTGCAGATGATGAGCTGATCTGTTGCGTGAGCTCCTCGAATGGGGCGAGGAGGGATGTCATATTCTCGATTAGTTTCCACTGGTTACTAGTGAATGAACACGGCAATTCATAATCAGCGGCATAGGCAGAAAGAGACAGTTTCTGTTCCAAGAGACTCTGGAGCATGTACAAGCTGCTGTTCCATCTTGTTGGGACATCCTGTTGAAGTCTTTTGGTTGTCTGGCCGAGTTGCTTCTGAATATCATGAAGACGGGAGTACGCTAACTGGGAATGTTTAAAATGCCCGACGATGCGTCTCCCTGAACTGATAATATCCGAAATACTTCGCTGTGACAGTACTCCCTCAGAGACAACAAGCTGTAGCGTATGTGCCATACATGGTAAGCTGGGCAAAGCTGCGTCTCTCATGGCTTTTTCCATGTTCCGTGCGTTGTCCCTTAAAACAGCACGGACTTTCTCTCTTGGGATGCTCCAGGACTCAAACATACGCCCGAAGACTCCTGCTAAAGCTTCGGCTGTGTGAGACCCCGTGAATTCTTGGCAGTGCAGTACGAGGTTGTGTCGCTGAAAGTTCGGGTCGATGAAATGCGCTGTTAAACTTAACATCGACATAGGACATGCACTCGACGTCCAAATATCAGTTGTAAAACTGACTGATTTGACATTGTCTTTCAAAAGTCTGTCGATGTGTGTGTAAACGGTCTCGTAAAGATGAGGGAGACATACATCCGTCAGGTATTTACGTCCAGGGGGGGCATAGCGTGGCTCCAGGAATGATATCAACCGGCGGAACCCCGTGTCTTCCACCACAGAAAGAGGCTGCTCGTCAAGTCCAATAAATTCCATGAGCTTTGTTGTAATATCCCTCCACCTTTTACTGTCCCTGCTGTAAGGCTCCAGACGTCTAAACGTTTCACTGACAGTGGGCTGAGTGACGGCGGCCGTCTTTTTTTTTGTCCGGGCTTGTTCCTCATACTCGCCGTATTCTGTTATGTGGCGCGTTCTCAAATGTCGGATGAGGTTAGTTGTATTAAATTGTCGTTGTTGTTGACCACCTCTTGGTATTTCGGCGTTGCATATCTTGCAAACAGCGAGTTTTACATCTTTTTCGGAAACTGTGAAAAAATTCCAGACCGGAGAACTCATGCTGCCTGTGCCAGCCTCATTCATGAGAGCGGATAAACAGTCGCAGGTTAATTAGCCACGCGCTGGAATGCGGGAAACAAAACAGTCTCATATAATATACGTCACGCGCAGAATGTCTCCGGTAAAAAAAAAAATATATATATATATATATATTTGCGATCGGCTTTTCTGATCTGCACTTTGAGAGCACACCGATCAACCTGTTTAGGATCAATATCGGCCGATAACGATCTGCGGCCGATCGATCGGAGCATCCCTAATAAACTCCCTTTGGAGGGATCGTCGGGATTTTAGCCTTTACAGACCATTAACATGCACAAAAACCTGTACAACACACTACAGGAAAGGGAAAAAAAAACCAAAATCATAACAAGGCCTCCTAAATACTGATTTTAGATTATGAATGTAACCAAACACAAGCAAGTAGTTTAGTTGCATTAGTAAAGCTTTTAAACACATTTTTAAGTTGATTTTGTTCTCTTCCTTATAATATACTGTAGAAGTTTATTTAAAGAGAAATCTGTACATTTCCTGTGAACATGGTGTCTTATTTTGAAAAGAAAGTGTGAATTTAACGGTGTACATTTAGCATTTCCAGCGAAAGTTGACGTTTTTCTTTAAAAACACTTGAGAGAAAACTGACACTGATGCGAAATGGGGCCGTGGGGCTTTCATTGCGTAAGCGAATACTGGTCAAGTCTACTGGTCTAAATGTGTTTTTAGCATCACTTTTAAATAGAGAAAAAATGTTAAAATAAGTTGCTGTTTGGACGAAACTGCATCATGACCAAAGTGGTATAGGAATAGTGATTACCATGAAGAAGACCAGGTCCATGGCTCCGCCCCTCACCGTCTCGTTGTACTGCAGCTGGAAAACAGATAGCCGCTCTGCCAGGGCGTCCAGTGACGGGATTGGCTCATACACCTGTCAATCATATATATTTTAAAAATACAAACACAATGCTAAGCTAAATAAATGCATAATTTGCTCACAAGGTGTCCATTTCAGTCGCAGAAAATCTGATAGATTTTGCGTGTTAATTAGCCAGAGGACAAACTATTTTTATATTTCACAATCTTTGTCACACTGAATTTTGTTAAATGTGCATGCAAGTCTTTTGAAATATCAATATAAATATATCGTCTATTCAGCTGTATTGTGTTGATGTTTTGCATTTTATAGGGCTTTAAATCTGCAGACTCGAGGACCTTTGGAGCCTCCAGATCGCGGTCTTCAGGTTCTTCTCCCGTCGCCTCTGGAGCTTCACGCAGGAAGTCTACGAAGAAGCTGTCCCACTGAGCGTGCTCAATCACAGCTTTTCCATGATCCTCTACTGTGATCTGAAGAGTGAGAAGGGTTTGGATAAAAAATAAAGTAGCTTTCAAATAATCAACCAAACTTTGCAGATGACAAGTGTTAACTGTAAAAAGAAGATGTAATTACATTCAACGAATTAGCAATTTGAGACCAATGTGGGACTATACAAATTTCAAAAATGTAATTGAGTATATCTAAAATTGTTGATAACAGTATTATTTGTTCGAAGGCATAATATAAAAACAATAAGATAGAATGCCAATTTTTCTGTTTGAACACAATGGAAAACATGACATGATCATTGAGAGAAAATGTGTTTTATTATTTCCTTTAATAAAGCTTTACTTACTTAATGGTGAACACCAACACATTTACTTTTAAAAGTTATTTATTCTGTTCACTTCTGGGATATAACAAGAAAAAGGACATACAAACTGTAAAATACTAGCCTTTTATTATAAATCGTTTTCATTTTTTTATTTGCAAGGCACTTTTATTCATGCATTACACCATCATTTATTTCACCACACCTTCCTATTTATTATAAATGTTTTGTTTATCTGGTGTCTAATTTTACTACGTATAAATATATGATATATTTAAACTGTATACCTATTTACGTCACTATCAAGCTACTAAATGATGTCTAAAACGAAGAAGAAAATCATTGATCAGCAGTATAAAAACAGACACACCTTCTCCATGATGCCGTTGAAGGTCTTTCTGTCGCTGTCGTCGATGAAGCGGTCGGCGATCACTCGACAACACTCATGATGGAAGAGCGCCGAGAGGAGCGCAGAGCTCTGACACACCTCCGACCTCACCTTCAGGATGCCCTGAATACATCACACACTAATCACTCTTCCGTAACAACACAAAACTATTGGAAGGAGGAACATTTGTGTGTATTGCTCCATCCAAAACTGCAGATTCCACACTTCAAAACAACTGACAACAAATATTAGTTTATGAGACAAATTACACAAGACTTATTTAAATAGACATATAAATGTACAAATCAACAATGACTAATAACAATGATAAATAGGAGACAGGAAATTAATAAATTCAAGATAAATAAATAAATGATGTATACATGATCAGTTTTTCCTGTCAGATGTACAGTATGTAAGCAAAAATAGAAATGAAAGTGACTGCGTTTTCTACCTGCCAGATTCTGCTGAGGTCCCTCAGGTTGAAGATGTAGTGAAACTTAGCAGGAGACGGCAACATCTAAGGAAACACAGTAGCTTTCATAACGTGTTCAAATTTGGTAGGAACTGGGAGTCAAATTGCTGAAAAATAACTGATGAGAAAATCTGGAAATAGGTGCACTAGGCCTTCAGAATAAGAGTAATTATGATTGTGCACAAGAGCAGATTTGAGAACATATTACATTACGAAAAACCTGTATGCTGCACTTAATCAGAGGTGGGAGAAGTACTCAGGTCTTGTACATGGGTAAAAGTAGAAGTACCAGAGTGTAGGAATACTTTGTTACAGTAAAAGTCCTGCAAACGAAATGTTCCTCCAGTAAAAGTAGAAAAGTAGTAGCATCAACATGTACTTTAAATACACACAGTAAAAGTAGTGATTGTTTGATTGGTCCATTTCAGAATAATATCTCTGATATGTTTTATAATGATTGATCATTAAAGTGTTCTCAGAGCTGGTAAAGGTGCAGCTAGTTTTAATGGCTCTGTATACTGCAGGGTAGCTGCTGAATTTACTGCAGGTGAACTACAGTCTGATTTAAGGGCTGATTATATATCTACCATCATTCATCCTAATCTGTAAAGTAACTAAAGGTATTTTTAAATGTAGAGGAGTAAAAGTACACAGTAGCATAAAATGGAAATACTGAAGTAAAGTACAAATACCTCAAAATTGTACTTAAGGAGAGTACACCACTGCACTTAATAATCTTATAATAAACTACATACTAGATTGTGTTTATGTCAAAAGTACAAGAAGTGCTGATTGTCGGCCAGTAGAGTATTAAAGAACTACGTTTTAGTATTATCTCTTTTAACGTGACAATTATTTAATGATGCATGACATGATTTGGCAAGTATTCAAATTAAATAACAAATAAAAGGACTACTCTTGCTTGTATTAACAGATGACTTATTACTTTTATTTATTACATATTTATAAATAAATATATCATATGAATGATTACCCAAAAAGTTTCAAAGAGAATCCAATTCACAATATTGACATATATTTTATAAATTCAGAAAGAATAACGAGTTTTTTAATTCAATGTCACAAAGAAAAACAGTTATTTGAGATAAAGTATTTTACCTTGGCCTTCACTGCCTGCCACACCCGTCTGGTGGTCGGCACGAGGGCGGAGGCGAGGGCGCAGACCCCGACCGGGAAGCCTCTCTCTGGGCAGAAGTGTCCCTGAGCCACGGTGCCAAAGATCTTATCGATGGAGGAGTTGGAGGGCAGCGTGCAGTTAAAGATGGAGAAGTGTCTCTTCAGACGCTCGGGGATGTCGTTGCGACCGCCGCCCGGGTGGATCATGGCGGCCACCAGCTGGTAAGGGTTATTCAGATGTTTACTTAGTCCAGGTCGAAAAGTTTTTACAAGCACGATAAAACACACTAACTAGCTTTTCTTAAAAATGTGAAAGAAGAAAAAATGTGTCAATTTTCATCACCCTTAAAAACCCTTACACTTAATATAACTTATATAGTTATTGTAGGGATTAAATTGGCTGGTCCTTTTCATTATATCTACTTTAATGAATATATGACTTCTCTCGTCAGTCTTTTGAGAGTGGTGAAAATGTCCTTTTTGAGGATAAACACAGATATGTATTTATCAAAGCAGAACATTTTGTGAATCCATCCTACACAGCACCCTCTGGAATATAATTCTACAAACATTTTAAAACAACATTTTTTGTCAAACCTCATCTTTATATGACATTGTGCACAAATAACGTGTTGAACTACAAAAAGCTGGGGATTTAAATGTCTTGTAAAAAAAATGTTCTGGTGATTTCTGCTAAAAATGTATTTGTTGCAACTTGGATACAATTATATGTGTGCTTTCACTAGCTAACATTTATAATTCATTTTAAAGTCAAACTGAGGTTTAAACATCATTTCCGCTAAAGTGGTTTTTCTGTGCCTCTCAGGTGTGTCAGCCTCCATGTTGTTACCTGAACGTCCACCACAGTGATGAACTCCCCGGGGCGATCCAGACTGTACAAGCCTCCATGCTCCATCAGCTGACGCACAATCTCATTGGTTATCTGAGGAGAGCGAAGAAGGGGTTGAACACAGCTCTATGAGGGGGTTGGCTACTGTGGTGTCAGGTGGACGTGTATCAGAAGCATAAAAATGCAGTTTTTTTACTTCATTTTAAGGAAGAAGATGAAAATGATAAGATAATAAAATGAATTGTGTAATTGTTTATCTACAATTGCAGTCTAATATCAAAAGTAACATACAGTATATAATACGTACAATAGTCATTCTTTTTTATTTTGAATCTCACATGACATGTATTGAATGGAAAAGGACAGGAATAGCTTTTTTTAATAAAAGTCAGAATAACACATTTACTTTTGTATTCATGTTTTGTCATTTACTACAAAACTCTAAAACCACTTTTGGCATGTCCTCCCTTTTTGTTTCATTAAAAAACATGTACCATTTAAATAACTTTTTTAACATTAGAACTTGTTTTAAGTATAACTCTAAAATTAATGTCCATTTACATGAATGGTTTATAATGTACACTGTCCCTGTTGAATAAACTAAAAATGATAATGAAAAGAATGAGTCTCTGGAGCCGACCTGGTCTCCCCATTCGTTAATGACGGGCATGTTGATGTCGTCTATGAAGACGGTCATCCTGCGCCCCCCCGGCGGCCCATAGGTGGCGCCCATGCGTTTGTCGATGTAGCTTTCGATGGTCCTCTGGAACATGGCGGGCAGCGTGGCTGACGAGAAGTTCAGCGTCTTACTGAGGTGCTGCTCTGGGTTCAGTTTGCTGGTGTAGCCCTGCAGGGGGCGCCGCAGAGGGGGACACGTAGCATTAGCATTCTCTACTCAACTTGAGTTACATTTTAAAGAAGTCATGACTTTTATGGAGTATTTTAAGAAAGCATTTCTTCTTTTACTTAAGTAAAAGACCTGAGCACTTCTTCCACCTCAATAATGTGTCAAATACTCGGTTTCTCACTTTGATCATGACGGTCTTGGCGGTGCCCTGCTCTCCGATCAGCAGCACAGCCTTCCTCTGCTTGACGATGGTCTGCAGCAAGAAGTTCGTCCTCACGTTGTCCACATTTGGGACCAGAATGGACGAGTAGTCTGGGACATGATCTTTGGGGTAAACGTACTCTGGAACCTGCATCAGGTCGATATTAAATACAGAAGGTGCATCATTGATTCAGAAATAAATCAGAGAAATTATAAAACTACTAATTATTTGCATTTTATGAATTTTCTGAAAAGAGCAGCCAAAAATATCTAACGTAATGATATTTTCCCCGAGTTAAAACTATCAACCAATAAACCCTGATCATAATCTTACTCACTTCATTTGTTCTCGGGGATGCAAAATAATATAAGATCGTATTTAAAAACAAACAAAAAAGAAGATACACACACATAGAGAAGTTGAAATGAAGCAGTGGACCTTGTAGAACCGTATAAAACAATATGTATAAATATAGACAGTAATGTAGTCATTTAAATTAACATTCTGAATAATTATTTTTTAATATTGAGCGGCTGTTACAAAATCAAATTTCCACCAGGGACATATCATTTATTCTGAAGTGTTTGGGGGGAGTTAAAGTGTCCTCCTTCCATGTGCTCAGTGTCAGTCTGATGGAGACATGTGTTCAGTCAATAACAGCGTGCACAGACCTTGTTGGACCAGTGCTCCCACTGCCCCTGCTCGCTGACGGTGAACTCAAAGATGGTCTGCTCGTCCAGAGTGAGCGGCAGGTCCAGAGACGAGCTGTGGTGCTGCAAACACAAACAGGAAGTGAGGGACATGCAGAAGACAGGCCGCATGATGCAAAAAATGATAGAGTTAGCTTATTACTTAATTTAAAGAAACATAAGCACACTTTCAAAGAGATTTGGAGGTATCTCAGCTCAAACATGACGAAAATAAATAAGAGCCATCTTCAACACCTTAAGGTGCATACACACACCTTCAGGAAGGCTTCCATTTTGGCTCTGTCCTCCAGCTCCAGCACCGCTCCCAGAGACCACATGACCGCAAACACAAACAGTCGACCAAGGTCACCATGGCAACCCTGTTTATCATCGAGCGCAGGGAGCAAACCCTGAAAGCAGAAATATAAAAAATACTTTTGTATGTTCTCAGATGGTTACTTCCTGTCCTTAAACTCCACATGTCTGTGCTCATGGTCTATGATTGTGTGATTGACTCCTGGGTCTTACCTGCAGCAGGTCAATGGTCTGCCTGATGTACATGCACTCCAACACCTGCATCTTGGGAGACACAGCCGTGGAGACAAAGTCCAACAAGTCCTGTAGAAAGAGCAGAAAAATACAGTAAATTATACATGTTATTTCATTCTAGTCTTACAGTACAATACAACATATAACCAGTAGTTCTAAAAAAAGAGGAAATACTCTTAAAATACTCCATCACAAGTTAAAGTCCTGAATTGATAAGGAACGGTGTGATAAAATAATATTATACATTTACAATTAAATATATCTTTTTTTTTATTTACATGTACAAGGAACATGAGGTCATCATGGGTGATAGTTAAAATCAAAATATTCTTTTACACAGTCATACATATTAGGGATGTCCCGATCCAGGTTTTTGCACTTCCGATCCGATACCGATATTGTATTTGCACTTCCGATCCGATACCGATACCGGCCGATACCGATACCGGCCTATCCAAGCATGTATTAAAGTTTAAAGTTATTTAGCCTACTAACTTAGTTGTCAGACTCATGTTGAAAAGAGTTTTCCTGTTTATTCAGGGATAAACACAACATTGACAAAATTATAAATAACAAACAGAAATGGCATCAATTAACAGTAAAAAGTGCAAATAATACTGTAAACTGTACACAGTTCACTCACACTCTTAGAGTACAGTATACAAACACCCGCACCCTGCAACACTCAAACACAAACTCAAACACAAACAGTCACACAGACGTGCACTTCCAGTGTAAAGTGCAAATGCACGTTCACAAATACAGTGAAAGACATGTACGTTGGGTGCCTGTACTTAT
Source organism: Eleginops maclovinus (assembly GCF_036324505.1). Classification (NCBI taxonomy): domain Eukaryota; kingdom Metazoa; phylum Chordata; class Actinopteri; order Perciformes; family Eleginopidae; genus Eleginops; species Eleginops maclovinus. Next base: position 31,135,702 of record NC_086352.1, on the reverse strand, counting down.
GTGACGAGATAAATGATCTCAGAGAGGTACACAGGCTGAACTCACAAAAGGGACAGCACATACAAATACAAGCATACACCAAAGGGACAGAGCACAGACACACACATTTGCTGTCCCTGTACATAAAATGTGTGATGTAGTGACACTGTAATGACAGGTTTGGGTCTGAAAGAGTGTGGGCACCAATTAGCCAAATCAGTGAATTAGTGTGGAGACAGAGAGAGAAAAGGGACATAAAAGAGGCTCATTAGCAGTCTCCATTTACATTACAAATAATACTGTAAACTGTATTAAGAAAGCAAATCACACAAACAACCTGAGTAGAAAATAGTCTAGTAACTCAGCATCAGTACTCTGCTCTTGAACAAGTGTAAACCAAGGCTTTAAAAACAATCAGTGCAAATAATATTGTGAACTATTTAAAAACAAAAATGACTTCTACTCCCCAATCTCCTCCACACTTTGCTGCTCCATCTCAATCTACACACTCCCTTCAACTGTATGCCCTGGCTGCAGTCCGAGCATGATGGGGAGATTCTTTTTTACAAAGACGTTGCCTTTTTCATATTGGCCGCGTTATCTCTTTGAATTACATGGACCTTCTTTTTGTCAATCTTCCAAGCACGTAGCATATGTTCCATTGCGTCTGTGATGGCATTCGCTGTGTGTGAGCCTCTAAACTCGCGCGCATGTAAAACAGCTCTCTTTGGGGTGAAATCCGGCCCAATCCAATGTGCAGTTAAACTTAATAAAGACAAAGGACGGTGATCACAGCTCCATATATCAGTTGTGAAACTCAAATAATTTGCACTCTCTATCTGTTTGGTAATGTAATCTGTAACATCTTTGTGAATCAGGGGGATCGTTTTTTCAAGGATGTAATGACGGCTGGGCATGTTGTACCGTGGTTCCAGGTGCTGGATGGTGCGTCTAAATCCCACTTTACTCACGAGAGATAATGGCTCGTCATCCAGAATGATTTCCTCGGCAATGACTCGTGTTATTCCCTGGGCTTTAGCACTGTTCAGTGGCAGTATGTCACGCTTTGCAAACGTTTGTGCAAGAGTAAGTTGTGTTGGACCTTTCTTTTTCTTTTCTTCTGTTTTCTTTAAAAACTCCTCATGCTGTTTATGGTGGTATTTCGCCAAATGCTTAATAAGATTAGTTGTATTAAAATGCCTTACAACTCTACCACCACGCTTGACTTTATTGTGGCAAGTTTTGCACTCCACCTCTTCATCTTTTACGTCTTTTAGGGTAAAGTAATCCCACACAGCCGACATCTTTACCGGTAACTTCAAATGGCCAGGACACCTGTGCATAGACATAATATTATTATTATGTCTATGCACCTGTGGGTTAGGAGATGCACTCGTGTGTTGGTGTGCTGGAAAATGCGGAGCGGATATTAGGGAACAACACAGAAAAAAGTGGAATGGATTATTTAAATCGGTGCGCTGGAAAACACGGACCGGACTTTTTTAAAAAAAAAACTGGATCGGGAGTCTGTGGATCGGCATTTTTCCATGCCGGCCGATACGCATTTTTTTGCAAATATCGGCGGCCGATCCGATCCAAATATCGGATCGGGACAACCCTAATACATATATACACATACATCATAGCCAAATGTCACACTATTCAAGGTGCATACACGATCCATTTTTCCCAGCGTTCCATACAATTCTCCAACTGAAGTCTTAAAACAAAGGTAAGTCTCTCCATACAGTACATTTCTTGAATGATCCCATGCCACTGGTTCAATGTTGGAGTATCTGGTTGCAACCACCTTCTGGTTATGGCTTTCCTACCACTTGCCAGAAGAATCTTCAACAGGTACCTGTCCTTACGTAGGACTGTTTCTGTGATTTTACCGAGATATAAAATAACAAAAGAAAAATCTAAATCTATCCCTATTATTTTATTTATCTCGGTTGACACCTCCCTCCAAAATGACTGGATTTTCGGACAGGCCCAAAAAACATGAAAGTGGTTAGCCATAGGGGTACCACAGTGTCTCCAGCAGAAGCCTCGGCTCTGCGTGCCTGTTTGTAGTGCTGTTAATTTAGGAGTTATGAAAAATCTCACTACATTCTTCCAGCCGAACTCTCTTAAAGATCTTGAATTTGCAGTGGTCGCCTGTGTCTCACATATTTCTAATCCAGGTCTCTACTGATATTTGTGTATCTGACTCCTTCTCCCATTTTTGTTTAATGTATAATGTAGAGTGATTTTTAGAGGCTTGTATACTTTCGTATATTCTTGAGACCAACTTTTTACTATCTTTCTTGTTATATGCCTCATGAAATATAGAAATTAAATTGTATTCCTTCTCCTCCTTGATTTGTAATTTTTTATTATAATAGTCTCTGACCTGCAGGTATCTATGGAAGTCCTGCTTCTCCAGTCCAAATGTGGCTGAAATTAACTCATAACTCTGAAATGTGCTGTTTGGGATGAGGGAACAAAAAGAAGTGATACCTCTCCTAACCCACTGTTTAAAAACCCCGTCCAATCCAGCAGGTTCAAATTCTGGATCATATGCTATCCAATTCAAGACTCTAACCTGTTTCTCTATTCTTAACTTCCTCAAAACCTTAAACCATAGCTTAAGAGTGAATACAGTCCATTGATTCAAGCTGTTATAATGTATTTCAGCTTGGTTTTTGTTTCCTATTATAGATTGTATTGGAATTTTTAACTGAGTAGTTTCTAGGCACTTCCATTTAGATTCATAATTTGGAGAGCACCAGTATACTAAGGGTTTCAATTGTGCAGCATAATAATAATCCTGTAAACATGGTAGAGCTCTTCCTCCCTTCTCTTTTTTCAGCTGCAGAGTCTTGAACTGAACCCTAGGTCGTCTACTGTTCCAAATCAACCTTGAGATCCAGGCATTCCACTCATCAAATTGTTTTTGGGGTAGAGATAAAGAAGCCGTGGCAACACATTCATTTGAATGATTTCTACTCTATTACTCATATCCAGTGGGAGGAGGGTCCATCTAGAAACATCAGATTTGATCTCTTTATCAATGGGGCCGTAGTTGTTTTCAAAAAGTTTTGACATATCTTTAGTAAGGTTTATTCCTAAATACTTTATTTTGGGCGAGTCCCATTTAAAATGATATTTCCTTTTAGTATCTGGGTGGGGATTATAGTTAAATGTGAGGGTTTGGGTTTTTGGATATTAAGCTTGTATCCAGAATATAGATTATATTTTTTTAGTAGGGACATCAATTTGGGGATGCTTGAGTCTGGGCTTGTAATAAAAAGCAGAACATCATCCGCAAACATACAAGTCTTATGTTCTTCTCCTGTAATCATAGTCCCCTTTATCTCGGAGTCCTCTCTAATTGCTTGAGCGAGGGGTTCAATAAATAATGCGAATAGGGTCGGACTCAGGGGACAGCCTTGGCGTGTCCCTCTTTTCAAATGAATAGTTTGTGACAGGTGTCCATTAACCCTGATCCTGGCTGGTGGAAAGAAGTATAACGCTCTAATACATTTAATAAAACCATCTTTGAAGCCGAATCTTGCAAGTACCCTGTATAAATATTCCCAACCCACCGAATCAAATGCATTTTCGGCATCTAGGCTGATTAACATTGCACTGATGTTTTCTGAGGTAATATGACTCACCACCTGTAGTGTTCTCCTTAAATTATCCTGTGTCTGTCTGTTTAATACAAAGCCTGTTTGGTCTAAATCTACCAGCTCTGGGACAATGGATTCCAGTCTCTTAGATAGGATTGAAGCAAATAATTTATAGTCTACATTCAAGACTGATATTGGTCTGTATGAGCTGCATTCCTTTTTATCTTTTCCTTTTTCGGGATGATAGAGATAACTGCTTCCTTCCATGATTGGGGGGTTTCCCCTGTTCTCAGTGTATGGTTGAAACAATTAAGCAGGACAGGTATTCACTCAATCTCGAAATGGCTTTGCTCAGTTCTTCTGCTGTTATCTCAGCCATAATTTCATTATTTTGTTGTTCTCCTACAGATGGTAAATCTAGTGAACTTAGACAAGTCTCTATTGTTGTAGTATCTGCCATGGCCGGTTGGGTATATAGTTCCTTATAATATAGTTCAAAGGCATGTTGAATGTCCTCTGATTCACTGCAAACCTTTTGTGTCTTGGGGTTTCTAATCTTATAAATCATATTTTTCTCACGTTGTTTTCGAATCCTCCAAGAAAGTAGTTTCATTGCCCTATGCCCCGTCTCATAATACTTTTTTTTGGTAAATTTAAGTTGTTTTTAAATTTCTTCATCATATATACCATTTATATCCTGTTTAATTTTGTTTATTGTAGTCTAATGACTTCATTTCCTCTTGTAGTTCAACAAGTTTTCTCTGTTTTTCCTTTTACGAAAGGCTGTGAGGGCAATAATTTTGCCTCGAACAACTGCCTTTGCTGCATCCCATACAGTATTTGGAGACACCTCTCCATTATCATTATTTTTTAAATATGTTTTGATTTCCTGTTGAATCTGTTTCTGCACTGTTTTGTCATTTAAAATGCTCGTATTGAGTCTCCAAAGTGTATTTTTCCGTTGCTTAGTTAGGTGCAGGGTTAAGTACACCCCTGAATGATCAGATACATCCCTAATCCCTATTGTACAGTCCCTGACTCTGTGCCAGTCTGATTTATACATAAATAAATAAATAATCAATTAGTGTATATACAGAGTGACACGGGGAATAATAGGTGAATTGTTTCTCTCCTGGATGAGACTCTCTCCACACGTCAATCAGACCCAGCTCTGCAAGCATCCGCTGGACCAAAATGGCATTTGGACTTTTCTTTTGGTGTTGATTAGATGTATCTAATTTTGGATGGAGTTGGACATTAAGATCACCACCACAAATTAGAATTCCTTGTGTTTCCAAAGCTATCAATTCGAATAGTTTCTTGAAAAACATTTTTTTCCTCCCTGGGGGGGGCATACACATTAAGTAAAGTTACTTCTTCATTGTCTAATTTACCTTTTACTAAAACAAATCTCCCTTCCCTGTCTTTCACTTCTGAAATAAATTCAAAATGTACTGCATTAGGGATCAGTATAGCCACTCCCCTCCTACAACCTGATTTATGAAATGAGTAATAGGTATTTTGAAATCGAAATTTTTAAAATTTTTCATGTTCTAAAGGACAGATGGTTCTATTTCATCCCTACTGACCACCAGAGGCGGTGCTTTAAGAACTGGATATGTCCATCTTGCGGATGCGCAGGTCGAGTACCAATACCAACAAAGTCACCTGTGACCCCACGTGACACCAGGCTATATCTGCCGGTGTCATCAGAGAATCTGTTCCTTTTCATCTTCTCGCTACGCGGGTACCGTGGCTACAGGTTGTAGCCTACAGCGTTCGGCTTGAATTAAGGAGCGTAGGACACATAGCCGGCTGCGTGCAGCTTCGCGACTGATCCAGTCGGAGCCGCAAGTTGCTACTCGTCCTCCAGAGGCTGTGGCCGGCTGTGCAAAACTTCGACGGACAGGTTTGTGTCGACTTTGTTGGTGATGGCAGTAGGGTTGGGACACGATTTTCGAATAGTCGAATATTCGTGACACGTTCGAATAAAGAATACTCATTTCGAATGCCGCATTGATTGTTTTTTTTTTATTTATTTTTTATTGTATTGCCGCATTGACTAGTAGGCCTATTGATTTGCTTTCCACTGGAAAGCAAATCAAAAAAGATACCCCCGCCTGGCAAAGTTGGCGAGCGCCTATTTGTGTGTGCCTGCAACGTCCGTGCCGTCGGAGCGCGTGTTCTCCGCTGCCGGCTTAATAGTTAATAGGCTGCGCACACGTCTCCACCCCGAACACGTTGACATGTTGATTTTTCTGAATAAAAATATGCAATAGGTTTTCGCTATTTTATTACTATTCTATTACTTTGCTATTTCTGTTAAATCCATTCGATCTCGTTGCTGAAACTGTTTCACCCGGTTCCGCCAAACAGGCAGTTAAATGAAAAACAGCGCAGCGGTTGCAATTATAAAACTGTTTGTTTGTTTGTTGTCATGCTGTAGCTGAGATAAATGCTCAGGGAATATGCCCATTTTACCGTTCTGTAATGTTTTTGTTGATTCAGTAAACTGTTTGGTTAAGTCTACTCTTTCTGTCGTGTGTGGTGGTTGAAGGAGGGGGATGTCGCACGTGAGCGCGCGTGTGTGTGTTTTTTTTTTTGGGGGGGGGGGGGGGGGGGGGGCTCGATTTTCGAATAAAATTCGAATGTTGTCTAGCGAATTTCGAATAGTGTTTTGGACTGAAAGTCACATCCCTAGATGGCAGTGTCCCCTCTCCCGCTCCCAGTTTAAGTTGTCGTCATTGCTGTCTTGTCTGTGATTTGGCTTAGCCATCATTAGCGTCGAGCTTCCAGCTGTAGCTGGGCTTCTCTTTAATTTAGTTAGCAGTAGCGTGGCTCAGCCTAACTACTCCGTTCTTTATTATTGATAAGCACTGGGTTTGTATCCGTGCCGTTTTTTCTTTAGAAGCCAATTATCTGATTGTTTATATCAACTGGTGAAGGCAGTGCTCTCGCTCCCGCTCCCGGTAACATATTACTTTGATTGTTTATATCAACTGGTGAAGGCAGTGCTCTCGCTCCCGCTCCCGGTAACGTATTGCTTTGATTGTTTAACTCAGCTGGTGAAAGCAGTGTTCTCGCTCCCGCTCCCACGGCTGGTAATGTGGGTGTAGCACATTTGTGTCTGCATCCCTCTTTACGTTCTGCGATTAGTAGCAGTATTTCGAGCTACTCTTTCCGTTCAGCAGGTAACTGGAGTAGGCTGTGCCCTCGCTCCCGCTCCCGGTTACCTTGCACCTGGCTACCTACATGATGGCCCATTCATGTAGCGCCTGTATGGCTTCCCTTGAGCCCGAGGACGGCCATGACCGCTGCCCCTCTTGCCTCGGTCTCGAGCATTTGAGGGAGGGTCTCACACAAGACGCCTGCATGAACTGTAGTTTCATGCCTCGGGCGCTCAGGGCGGCTAGAGTCACAGAGTTGGAGCGCCTGGCAGCAGCCAACGCACACCTCTCCTTGTCACAGCTCCCTCCAGCTCAGTCTGGCTGTTCCCAGCGACTTGACAGAGCGAGGGCTATGGTGCACCCCCCAATAAGAGGGCTAGAGAAAGTAGGCTCTCTTCCAAAGTGGACCAGTTAGCCGCTGACATGGAGCAGATGAAGTCGCTCCTCTTGGCCCTTCAGCCAGGGGCAGGTGTGGGGGCTACTAGTTTGCCCCCTGGCCCCCTAGTTGCTGCACCTCTGCTTGAGGATGCCATGTCGCTAGCAGCCTCAGCTAACCTCTTCAATGACGAGGGGGAGGACGAAGCCTTGCTTACTCCCGAGGAGACACCTCCATGGCAGCCATTATGTGTGCAGCCCTGGCACGCCTGCAGCTTCAGGTTCCGCAGGCCGACTCGGCTCAGACTAGCGCCTTCTTCAGGCGTAGCCCTGCCCCCGTCACTCTCACTGTTCCTCCTTCAGAAGAGTACCTGAGGGAACTCCATGCTTGCTGGGGAGACACCAAGGCCCTCTCCCGCTCTGGATCTGATGCCCGGACCTTGGCTGCCATGCAGGATCCAGCGAAGGTGGGGCTGGGTCGCATGCCATCCGTTGAGCCTGCCATTGACTCCCTGATTCTGGCTCCTGATGAGGCTTTGAGACCTGATGCCAGATGCCCTCGGCCTCAGTGCAGGGTCACAGACGACCTGCTCTGTAGAGCCTATGATGCAGGGGCACGCATGGGTCGTATTGGGAACTCCCTCTCGCATTTAATGCTCGCCATCTCGGCATCCCTGCAGCAGGCTCCGGCTGAGCCTTCTCTGCTGGGCCTTAGTGATGCGTCACTGCAAGCCTTTGCCCTTATGTCTAGGGAGTTGGGACGAGTTATGTCCTTATTGGTGCAGACTCGTCGCCAGGTCTGGCTTGCCCAGTCACCTTTGTACGGGGACACAGGCTCCTTCAGGTGGCCCCCCTCTGGCCGGGGAGGGTGTGGTTCCCACTGCTGCACAGTCTCTGCTGCAGCCCACCATGGCGTCTCCCCATCAGGAAGGACCTGCTGTCACAGCTCAGGGGTCAGGTCTGGCATCCCGACCCTCATCGTCTTCAGCTCTGGGCTTGGCCTCTGCAGGGCCCAACCCACCACTGAGTGACCGGCTGTCAGGGGAACTATCCTGCATGCCAGAGCACCATCCACTTGGGTGCAGTACGAGTGCAAGTGGAAGCTGTTCTCCCACTGGTGTATAGGCAAGGCTGAGAATCCAGAGCATTGCTCTGTGGCCTCTATTTTAGAGTTTCTGCAGTCTCTTCTAGATCGTGGACGTTCTCACTCCACTTTGAGGGTTTATGTTGCTGCTATCTGTGCCCGACATGCCGGAGTCGAAGGCGCCACAGTGGGGCGCCACAGGTTGGTGTCCCGCTTCCTGAGAGGGGCCTTAAGGCAGCGTCCCCCTAGCACCCTGAGGGCTCCTGCTTGGGACCTACCCCTGGTGCTGGATGCCCTATCGTCTCCTCCCTTCGAGCCCCTGGCCCAGGTGGGGCTTAAGTGGCTTTCTATGAAGGCAGCATTTCTGCTTGCCATAACCTCAGGTAAGCGAGTTGGGGAGTTACATGCCCTCTCTGTGAGCGATACATGCCTGAGGTGGAACTCCGACGGTTCAGGTGTTGCCCTTTGGCCTAACGTGGCATTCCTGCCCAAGGTGCTTCCACGAGCCCACTTCAATCAGCCTATCCAGCTCGCACGCCTTGGTAGTCATCAGGAGGATGGCACATCTGAGTTGCTGTGCCCTGTACGTGCCCTAAGGGCGTACATTGATGCTACCGCCTGTATACGGCAGTCAGAGCAGCTCTTCGTTTGCCATGGCGGCACTAAAACGGGTTGTGCTCTCTCTAAACAGCGGCTGTCCAGTCAAGTCATCCAGTGCTTAAAGGACCGCCTCTGGCAGTCAGTAGGGATGAAATAGAACGTAAGTTACAGCTGTAACTATGGTTCTATGAATCCCGGATGACCGCCAGAGTATCCTCGTTTTTTTCGCGAGAAGATTCTGGGAACAGATTCTCTGATGACACCGGCAGATATAGCCTGGTGTCACAGGTGACTTTGTTGGTATTGGTACTCGACCTGCGCATGCGCAAGATGGACATATCCAGTGCTTAAAGCACCGCCTCTGGCGGTCATCCGGGATTCATAGAACCATAGTTACAGCTGTAACTTACGGTCTCTTTCCAAAAAACTACCTGCAGCTTTTCTCATTTCATTTTAGCTATAATTTTACTCCTTTTGATCAGATTATGCAGCCCATTGACATTTAGTGTGACAATCTTATATTCCTGATGATGCATATACTCTTTTCAACCTGTATACACCTGTGTAACATTACCCATGATATCCCGAACAAGAACAGTGAACAAAAAAACTGAGAAACAAAAAACAAAGACTTCCAAGTCCGAAGTTCAAATGAAACCTCAAATTGAGAGGAGATCCTCGAGTCCATCAAGGGCCTCTCTTCAGCATCAGAAGAGATACTGAGCACCGGTTACATTCTTTTAAGTCAGTTTCTCCATAACCGGTATAAAGTTCCATCTGGTCAAGAACAGTAAATAATGATATTTATTAACTTTGTAAATTGGAAGAGAGTTGACAAACACGGGAATTATCTTTCCAGGTAAAAGGATAAATTGAAAACTTTTAATCTAATTCTTTTAGTAGACTGAAAATTAAGTTGTAAGCATTTTCCGCAATGTGTGGAGATGTTTACCCTCAGGTGTTTCACTCGCCAGCAACAGTTGCTCCGGGTGGAGCACGCTGAAAGCTCGTAGTCTCTAACGAACATCTTTCTTTCTCCACGCCGTATGCAGTACCTGATCTTTCAATCTGAACTCGAGGAAGCAAATCACCAGTGATCTCGGCGGTGCGTCTTGGGGAGGCTTTGGGGCAAGGGCCCGGTGGCAGCGCTGTATGCCGAGGTCAATATCCGCGACCGGCGGGCCGACTTCTGATTTTATGAGCTTCGATACAAACTCCGATAGATTGGGCCCCTCCGATTTCTCCGGTATTACGTATATACGGAGATTGTTCCGGCGCGAGCGTGCTTCTAGCTCGGTCAGCTTAGCCTGCAGGGCCTCCTGGTTCTCCAGCGCCTGGGTGAGAGCCTCCTTTGCTGCCGTGTCCCAGTCTTCAATGTCAGATATACACCGATTCGGTGAGCGATTTGTGTATGTCGCCATCTAGCGACGGGGCCATTGCTGCGGTGTGCGTGCTCAATCATTACACTCATTATCCATTCAACAGTCATTGATGCTATCAATAATAGCAAGATAACCATAACCCCAAATGAATAAAGTTACTTGGTTGGACGATGTCAGACAGTGGCCTCCAGTTACTGATGAAGGTATCTGAAATTACTGATATTAATTCATGAATTAATATAATTAAATATTAGTAAACGGAAAGTAGAAGGAGATGTAAACACAGCTAGCTTCCGTTGAATTGACTTACTGACCTTAGCATGCTAACTAGCATTTAATCTTTAAGGACAGCCCACGTGATTAAAAAATAATGTAATTATTAATGTTGGAATTAAATACTTGTTTCAGCAATAAGTATGACATATTAAAATAGGATACAGCAAGAAAATAGACTGTCAACACACATCGCTATGTGTTGACGTTTGTTGTAGCTAACATGCTAACGCAAGCTTACATGCATACATACTAATTTCAGTAGTCGACATAGGTTAGTATACATAAGGTAAACAAACGTTACGTGCAACTTCAACTTTCAGATAATCACCATCATCACGGACATGTAACGTTAGCCAAACATTACCTTAGCACGGACCTTCGCATACGTTAGCATAGCCTAAAATGTGTTCACACTGTAAACAAAGGCTCACAATGGTTAACTAGGCTAATTACCTTCACCAAGAAAATACTGAGAATAGGCCTACTTACCGTGCTGTTTTTATTTGGGATGAAGTTCTTTCTGTTGATGTTTACTATCCACACCTTCCGAACACCTTCATCCTCCACACGACCAGGGAAGCGGTGTAGACCAAATGGTCTACTACATGGACAGTCCTCTTTTACGCTTAAATTGTGTGTCTCGCACACAGACTTCTTCCATAATTGAAGCTTTTGGCTGTTATTGAAGCAGCCGATGACGGCACACGCCCTTCCAGACTGTCTGGGCATAATTATTGCTTTTCACAAATCTCGTTCACAAATCCAGCGAAATATCCCTTTTACTGTCTATGGAAATACCGCGAAATACACACCGCACGCACACCGCATCAATGGCGGCCGCTCTACTTCCGGTCACTTCGCCGAATCGGTGTATACGCTGTTCGGCCTCACCCACTCTTGCAATGGTGGCTTGTAGCTCACCTGTAGTTTACTGGAGTTTACGGTTGATTTCTCCTCTAAACTCGTTCAACTCGTTCTTCATGTCGTTACGAAAGGAAAGCCGAAATTCACTCATTTCACTTTTAACATCCGACCTGAGCGCACGAATCTCGTTGTAGATGGCCTGCATGACGGGGTTAGCTTCTTCCTCGTCAGCGCCGCCATTGTTCTCATTGCTTTCCTCGTAGCTGTAGTATTTTTCTTCGACAGTCTCTCCTCTATCGCGTCTTGAGTCTTGTTTAAATTTAGTATTTTTTGTTTATCCCCTTCCATGATAAGTTTCAGGGTAGTTTTTTAAAAATCTAATGTTCTTCAAAGGCGATAAATATCCGACCGGTTAGGAGCTGGGTGTTCAGGCTGCCATTCGGTTCAGCGTCACCACCGGAAGTCAAATATAATATCATTTTAATGTTTTTCGTTTGTAAAAACACTTTGGGAATACTTTTAGCAATAAAAGGTGCTTTACAAATAAAATGTATTATTAAAGCACGTTTTTGTTAACCTTCAGTATTCTGTGGATACAACGTGGATTAGTAATATACTACTCAATCATATCATACAGTATAAGCATATTATGTGTTTTTATATGAACAAAGAAACTACAAGTGTAAAATAAAGGTATTGGATAAAAACCTACAAAACTGGCCACTTTAATCTGGTTTAAATTTAGTATAACATTTTAATACTTCTGGAAGTCAAGTACAAGTAATTATATATAATGCTTGAATGAATAAGTTACATTCCACCACTGCTATTACGTCATTTCATAATCCTAAATAAGTCAAGAATGATTTATTCAAAAAGCAGGGAACACACAAAAAAGAGGCAGGTTGAAGGTGTTGTACTGGGGCTTTAGAATATTAAAATACTGACTTCAAAATACACATGTAAAATAACAACAAAAGTAATGTACTATTGTTCTACAGCAGTGGTTCTTAACCTGGGTTCGATCGAACCCCAGGGGTTTGGTGAGACAGTCTCAGGGGTTCGGCGGAGGTCAAGACACACACCCGACTCATATGATTCGTGATGACTCGCCCCGCTTGGCCATTACTGGCTGCAGGTGATCACGCTACATCGCTTGCTGAATTCAAGGTGAAGATAGCCAGATTCGATGAAAAGGCTACTCTTCCTGTTCTCGGCTTTGTACCCATCAACAAACCGATCCTCACAGCCTCGTACGAAGTTGCTTACCTGATGGCAAAGCAGGGCAAACCACACACCATTGGTGAAACACTCATAAAACCAGCTGTGTTGAAGATGGCGAATATCATGCTGGGAAAAGCGGCTGAAGTTAAAGTTATCCCAAATTCCTCTTTCAAATGACACCATCAGCGACAGAATAGAGGACATGAGCAAAGACATCTTGGCTCAAGTAGTTGCAGATCTGATTTCAAGCCCGGCAAAATTCGGCGTCCAACTCGACGAGACCACAGACGTCTCCAATCTAAGCCAGCTTGCTGTATTCGTGCGCTATGTGAAAGACGACATGATAAAGGAAGATTTTTTATTTTGTAAGCCTCTTACAACAACAACAACTAAAGCAGCCGATGTGAACAAACTTGTGGATGTCTTCTTCAGAAACAACAATCTTTCGTGGGATAAGGTTTCTGCAGTTTGTTCGGACGGAGCTCCAGTCATGCTGGGAAGAAAGTCTGGTTTTGGTGCGCTAGTGAAAGCCGATGCACCACACTTCATTGTTACGCATTGTATTCTGCACAGGCATGCGTTGGCAACAAAAACCTTGCCTCCAAAACTGGCAGAAGTATTAAACATTGCAGTGGAATGCGTGAACTATGTGTGAAATAGTGCTCTGAGGCACCGCATCTTCAGTGAGCTGTGTAAAGAAATGGGCTCTGAATTTGAGGTACTTATACCATTCTAACGTTCGGTGGTTATCCCGGGGACAGGTGCTGAATCGTGGTTTTGCCATGCGTGTGGAATTAGCCCTGTTTTTGCAAGAGCACCAACATTGTGTTGGTGAGTTCATTCTCATTTTAGCGTACATGGCTGATATCTTCGCAGCTCTCAATCGTCTCAATCAGCAAATGCAAGGCGGTGGAGCCAAAATCATCGAAGCGGAAGAAAACCTGAAGGCTTTCAAAAAAAGCTACCGTTATGGAAACGATGAACAGAGATTGATAACTTCGCAAACTTTCCCCTGCTGGACTACTGTGTAAGTAAGATCGAAGATGTGTCTGGAATCGGAGACATTTCTGTACCCGCGGAACTAAAGCAAGCAATTGCCACGCACTTGGATGAGCTTGCAAAGTCTCTCGACGGATACTTCCCTACAAGAGAGTCATATCCAGCATGGGGAGACAGCCGTTCACGTTTGGTGTTGAGACAGCAGATGTCAATGATGAATACATCGACGAAATCATTGAAATTCAGCAGAGCCAGGTTCAACAGCAACTCTTCAGAACAACAACGCTCTCAACGTTTTGGTGTCAACAAATGGTAACGTACCCTGTTATTGCTAAGAAAGCCCTGGAGGTTTTCATACCATTTGTTACAACATATCTTTGACAGCAATCCTTTTTGAGAATGCTGGACATAAAAACTAAGAAAAGGAACAGACTTTGTTGCAAAAATGACATGAGAGTGGCACTTGCCAAGGTGAAGCCGCACATTTCTGAACTGGTCTCTCAAAGGCAACAGCAGAAGTCACACTGATTTGCAATAAGTATTCATTATGTTTTTGTTTTTGTGTGAAAATCATGTGCTGGTTTTGTTCTTTGAACACAGTGATGTTGATGCACGGTTCATTTTGTGCACCAGTAAAACACATACCTATGTCTTGAATTTGAAAAAATCACATTTTATTTTTCCAATAAAGAAGGGTTCGGTGAACGCGCATATGAAACTGGTGGGGTTCAGTACCTCCAACAAGGTTAAGAACCACTGTTCTACAGTAAGTCCCTGTAGATGTGTTTGCACAGAAGTAGAAGGGACCTGAGAAGAAGGTTAAAAACCCTGCCTACGCTCGAACTGCAGACTCTTCCTCCTCCTGGTTCTCACCTGGTAGCAGGACGTGAAGCAGAGTCTCAGGGCGTCGGCTTGCTGCTCCGGGAGCTTCTGCAGCCAGGCCTGCAGAACAGGGCTCCAGCCGAGCACCGAGGAGCTCATGAACACCATCCCGTTCCTGGATACTGTTGCCGGGGAGGCGTTGTCAATGTTGTGAGGCTCAAAGACGATCTGCAGGAAAGATGCACATTCACATCACATCAAATCTGCTCGGTGACTCAGTTATATTTAACACACATTAAAAGCTCTATGATTCATGATTCATTTATCACCTGTAACCTCGACTACTACTAGTTCTACAAGAGAGGGTAACATCAGTCCATTTTCAAATGTTCACACTGGCTTCCTGTCTGTCAAAGAATTGACTTAATATATATACCGCTAGTATTGGTTTATAAAGCACTGAATGGGTTAACGTCTAAATATATTCCTGTTTGGAAGTCTCTGCTTCTGAATAAATGACTATGAATGCCTTCAACTCCTAAACTCCTCTAACCCCTCCCCCCTATTCCACCTAGCTTAGCACTTTCTACTTTTGTTATTTTTATTTTTTTATCTTGCTAGTAAAGCGCTTTGATCATCAGATACGTATTATTTTTATTATTATTAATGCTGATTTAAGCACGACATAAATGGAGTCCATTTAATTAATATAATATAATTTTAGCTAAATACTTTGTTCTTTGTTTAATCTTATAACTACATATGCACTGCAATGTAACTTTTATTCTTGTGTTTTATACCTGTATTATCCTGTTTCAGGCTGCTTTCTATTCTCTTGGCTGTTTTTCAATGAATTTCTGAGGTTTTTTTTATGTTTTTTGTGAGGCACCTTGCAGCAGGGAGCCATGGGGATCCTGTCTCCATTCGCCAGCGTCAGAGTTTTGTTGTCGTCCAGAACAGAGTTCAGGTTCTCGATCCAGATGGCGTCCACCGGGCCGTCCAGCACGATCCAGACGTATTCACCCTGACACACACAACCTCATTTTTATATAAATTACCCACCAGTGGTAAAAGTCTAAAAACTAAGATTTTAAGTAAACCAATTCTGAAAACAGTATCACACTTTCACTTTAATTGATGAAAAAGAAAGATAGAAACATCCCGCTGCTCAGAGTAAATCGTGAAGTTTTGTTAACGGCTCTTTCGTTAATCTGTGCTGTAATATCCCGCCCACCTTCTTGGCCTTCAGGGTCTTCCTCCACAGGGTGGAGAAGATGCCGTCGGTCCAGTCGTTGGTGGTGACATCCAGCGTGCCGAACATCTGCGCGGCTGTGATGGCTTTGGGGTTCATCCTGACCTCGCGGTGCGGGGAGCCGCACTCGGTCATGGCCCTCATCAGCGTGTGGATGCAGGAGGTCTTCCCGGCCCCGCTGGGACCCAACGTCATCATCCCTGCAGGAAGACAGGCGGATAACAGGTCAAAACAGATGCATGGTGCACATCTCAGTATTCTCAGTGTTAGTACACTTTATTTAGGTCAGAAAAACAATCAAAGGGTTTCATATCTCTACACCTGAATTTGTATAACTGGCTTCATTGACAGCTTTCACATTTCTAAGTAGGGAAGATAACTGATCTTAGTTTTATTTACTGGTAATTTCTACTTTCTATAGAAATTCTAAAATCTTAATCTGGCACCATTTATTTCATCAAAGAGATTCAGTTATTGGAGTTACAGTATTTAAGTATTTAGCATGACATGCGTTAAATTTGAATTTATCCAACAGAGAACTAAATAATTGAAACACTAAAACACTTTTTGGTTAACAGCTTCAAACAGTTGTACAGTACAAATAAGGTAAATAAAGAGGTATTATGTTCATGATGAGATTATACACACAATGTTATATTCTATCATAACTTAATGTAAAGGTTTTCTAACAGCTGTTAGTAATTTGCAGTATTTAACAAAGAATGCAATAAAAAGACAGTAAGTGCTTAATCATTCTAAATGTACGTACGTAATTAGATGCATCCTCAAAGTCACTGCCCAATAAATCAATCTTAGGACCCCCACATTTGAATTCAAATAAATAAATCTCCCAGCTGTAGCAGTAAAATTCTAACAACTTTCATAGCCTGTTGTCAAAAGTTGTCAAAAAGGTAGTCAAATTATCAGGGATTTGTTGCTTCTTCCTGTTAGGATCTGTACCATGTCGGACTCTCTGCGTCTCGTAGAGCTGGACCAGTTTGAGGATCCAGGGAGGGTGAGGGATCAGAGCGGCCTCCTGAGCCTGATTCAATATGGACGACTCCAAGTCTGGATACCCAGCTTTATCCAGAACTGCAGGAGGAGGAGAAATGAAAACATACATATTTAATTAAAACTTTTCAATGGCCATGATATAATAAATGTGGTGATTTCAACATAAATAAATGAGATGACAGCTTCATGTAAACTTTCTCAGTCCCCCTGAACATGTGCCTTAGAAGCTCTACACCAACCGATCGATGTTCTCGACAACACCCTAACTGAGTTTTTTGAGATAGAAGTGAGAGATGGAAACTTACCAATACTAGGAAACAGGTCATTGATCAGACTCATAAACAGAGGCTCATCCCCGTCCACCTGAGACACACAGAGGAATCATGTAACTGCTGTCATAACAAATAATTATTATTCCTGTTTGTGGAAATCTTCAAGCTACGTTTAAACATACTGGTGCTGTAAGTTGCAATGGGGCTAGAAACTTTTGGAGCTAGTTAAGCCTGCTTTTAAAAGAAAGAGTCAGCAACAGTTGAAGGATATACTGAAGCTTTGTGCAATATATCATGCTTACTGTAGGCCTTGAAATGGCAGACAGATTTGCATATTAACCTGAAGGCTTACAGGTAGCCAAATGATGATGGGGTCATTATTCTGCAGCCATTATATTGTGCAATCAACCTTCACTTCATAACGTTAAGTTCAGATAAGTTAAAGATACAAACTTGTGCATTCCCACTTAATTACATGAGGTAAAATACACCAGTCCAATTACAAAATAATAAAAATATTGTTGTATGTTACTATTCTTGTCATGGTTATGGGGTTTGGTTAGTTTTATTTTGAAATGTATATTCCTTCTTGTCTCTTGTCTGGTGTCACTCCCTGTGTTTGCCCTCCTGTGTCTTAATGTGTTCACCTGTTGCCCCTGTGTTTCTCCTCCCCTCTCCAGCTGTGTCTTGTCTTGTGATTACCCTTGTGTATCTAGTCTTTGTTCCCCTCTTGTTCCTTGTCCGGTTGTTTTTCCTTTTTGCTTTTTGTGTATTTACGCGACCCGGCCTTTTTGTTATCAGCTTTACTTTAAATAAAGCTCGTTTTGGTTTCATCCCCATACCTGCCTCCTCTGTTCACCCTGTGCTTGGTTCCTGTCACCAAAACCCTGACAATTCTAACTTATTGAAGCCTGAAGTTACTTTCAAAAGGCTCTCAAAGAAAATCCACTGTATACAACTCACTGCTATTTTAGAGGGAAACATTGAAGACTGTTACTGATTCAGATGAATAAATTAAATAGAGAGCATTTGCGTGCATCATCACTGAATCTCCCTCGACAATGTCCAGATACATTCTCTACTTTGTACTTAATTTACTCTTTATTGAATGCACAAGAGAGAAGCCCTGATCATGTGTCTTTTTTTATAGCAGAGCAAACATGTGCAGCATGCAGGAATAACGTCTGGTTATTCAGTGTGTATGCATTTATTGATTGATTAGTTACTACTTTAAAAAACAAATGTTTGTAAATGAGGCCCTCTACATTTCTGGTGGTCCTGGGTTCAAACACTGTATATTGTTAATATTTCTATGTTAGACCAGTTAGAATAAGGTTTGTGTTTTGTACTGCAGTTTGCTGGACTTGGCCTCTTGCCTGTTTTCTGGATCCGAATCTGTGAAACCTTAAAAAGAGCTTCGCAAAATGGAGAAAATGAGGATTCACATCAAGTTCCTGAGAAGTGGGAAATGAAAGTCAATTTAAAAGGGTGTAGGAGTTATGATACTGAAGTGTTTTAGGTCAGTTGGAGTATGCAGGCTTGCATGTAAACAGGAATGTTGTCTTTTTCAAATCTCCTGGCATGTTTTGCAGAAATATAAATAATTATATACTGTATTGTCTTAAGTACTGATAACACACACCAGTTTGGAGAGGTTCATGTCTCTCAGGACTCTCATCACCACAGTCTTCTCCGGTTCTGAAGGGTTGGATCTCTTCACAGCGCCCAGCGTCCTCAACACCGACAAAATGTTCCTCAGGCCAAAATCATAATGGACCTACAGAGTAAACACAGAACTGATATCATGAAGTAAAATGAAGCTGAACAGAAACACAAAAGAGATTATTATAACTGAGAAATGCATGTTTAAAAGAAACAAAAGATGCCCTGTGCTCAGGAGCCAAAGTTTATAGACATTTTAGATGTTTTTGTGTTTTATGTTTGAGATGTTGAGCATTACTTTGTGCTGCTGCTGTTCACATGCCTCCTGATGCAAATCTAACAACATTATTATTATTTTCTCATATTTCTCTGGTGTAGGATAATGGATTTAGCTTGAACAGCATTTCTTTGTGCACCCCTGTGCTGCATAATTACAATAAATGATCCTTGTTATGAGGTAGAGAAATCTAGCCGGTAAATGTCATAACAGCAGGAGAGCGTTTTGGAGTTGTTTCTGAATATTAAATGTCATGATGGGGGCCGTATCTCCGCACCTGTTTGGAGAGCTGCTCCTCACACAGTTTGTAAAGGGTGAAGAACTTCCTGCTGAGCACCTGGTTGTCACGGAAACCTGCGCTGGCCAGTTTGACCCTCATGATGATGGCACGGTCGGGGACCATCATGGCGACCGTGCGAAACTGGATCTTCAGGTTCTCAGGAAGCTCCTGTCGACCGGCGTACCCAGGGTTCTGCAGGACAGAGGGGTTAGTTCCAATCTGCACTTCTCTACATTTGGGTAATTTGTTTATTTCACCTTCATTTAACCAGGATAAGTCTCATTGAGATTAAACATCTCTTTTCCAAGAGAGTCCTGGCCAAAGATAGGCAGCAGCACCGTTACAGACAACTTAAAACAATCATAACCCAGTAACAGTCATAAGAAGATCAGCCAAAGCCTGTGCACTCAACTGCATATATTATTTTTTACTCTCTAATGCTGGTTTATTGCCTGAATTTTATGTTGCATCATTCTCATGCATTACTATATTTGTACTGGCACTATTTTATTCTCGCACTGTTTTATTCTTTCAAAAATGTATTTGATCTTGCGCCATTTTATTTGGGAGTTATAGTTCTTGCCCTTTTTTATTCTGGCATCATTTTTATTCTTGCACTGTTTGAATGATTCTTGTCATATTTATTTATTGCACTTTTGTTTTTTATTGTTTGTCTTTGGTTTATTGTATGTTGCATTGTTGGTGGAGCTACTGCGCTGTATCTCTTGTACAAATACCAATAAAGCCTTTGATCTTTCAATAGTTCCTGTTATTTTACTTTCAACAAATAGCCTCAATAATGGAGCAGTTACCATGGTGAGGAAGATGCCGAACTCGGGGTCCATGTCCACCACGTCGCCGTCGCTGAAGATGAACTGCTTCTTCTTGTTCTTCTTGCACTGCAGGACGACGTAGATCTGCTGCGCGGCGACGGACAGGACGGGCAGCTCGATGCGGTTAAACTCATCGAAGCAGCCCCAGGCTCCAGACTGAGCCAGACCTGCAGATACATTAGTACACAACCTGAAGAGACCCCGCAACACAGCCCAGCAGATCCTGAGGGGCTTATTTTGTTGTATACATGTGAATCCTCGGACGTGTGTTTGGCCACTTCCTCTAGCTTGTACAATCATACATGGTTTACCAGATTTAGACATTGCCAGGGCTGGGTATCAACACCCATTTCTTGTTTCCATTAGATTTTGGAAATTTCACTTTACAATACCAATTTTAGTTGGATATAAAATAGGTCCTTACTGAACCAATGCTGGAAAAAGGAGACCTCTAACATGTCACATTGTTAAAATAATAATGTTGACGTTAAGAATAGAGCAGTAAGGAGTTACAGCAATGGCTTGCTTCTTTGCACTGGCTTCCTGTTCATTTCTGGATCCACTTCAAGATTTTACTTATTGTTGTTCAATGTGTAAACGATTTAGCACCTTCTTATTTATCTGAGCTCTTAAAGTCACTTGAGTACTTTAAAACACTGCTGAAAACCCATTTCTTCTCTCTGGTGTTCAGCCCCAGCTAGGCAAGTTATCCTGGTTTAACTTTATTTATGCAGTAACGTTATTGTTGCTTTTGTTGTATTTCTTTTTATCAACTTTTTATGTGTACAATTATGTCTTTATTCTTCCATTGATTGCTGATTGTCTTGTGTTAAATCTGGAAAGCATTTCTATCAACTGAGGTTGTTTTGAATAAAGGATCTTCTTTACGGCCTAAGAGTAAATAAAATGCCGTGTCATGCATACTTTCCTATGTGTGAAAATTGCCAAGCTCTTTTTTATGTTGTTTGCATATTAAATAGACGAAAGATGATGAAAGACCTTCCTACACAAGTACAACAGATACATCACACAAAAACATTTGCAAAAACTGATAAACAGACATAGGACGTACAGGTATCAGAGGCTAAGGTATCAAGGAATGTTTATGCTCAAAAACTGATTAGGGAATCTGACACATTCATCTGTTGTCATCTAACAATCTATTTATCAAAATAGTTATCAGGGTAATAAACAGTATTTCATTTCATCTTACTGTACAATACTACATTTTGCATTCTGTTCTTGTATATATAATATTCCATTTACGTGTATATAGACTTCTTCTTGCACTATTTTGATTTTATTTGTATTCACTTAAACATTTTGCAATGTTCTCTATTTTATTTTATTGTTATTTCTTTCACTATTCTTACTGGTTTTAGTAGTTTTATGTTCTATATATATTATGTTGCATTGTTGGAGGAG
This sequence comes from Eleginops maclovinus, assembly GCF_036324505.1. Lineage (NCBI taxonomy): Eukaryota > Metazoa > Chordata > Actinopteri > Perciformes > Eleginopidae > Eleginops > Eleginops maclovinus. Next base: position 31,114,298 of record NC_086352.1, on the reverse strand, counting down.
CGTGGGACTTAACTTTTTCATTGCCATATCTACACTGTAGCTACTGTGCACATGACAATAAAGCTTTTGAATCTTTGAATCTTGCGGGACTTGAAAGAAATCCAATTCTCTCTGATGATATCTTGTTATAGTTACTGGGGTTATTTGTCGTTTAACTGGAATGTACAAAGGTAATTCTTCAAGTGGAACTTTTACAGGTTCAAAGTCAAACACAGCAGTTTGGAGTGATGCCATCAGCAGCGTTTAATGACCCTCACACACCTTTGTAGATGCGTCCCAGCCCTCTGTAGTCCATCTGGTCTGAACAGTTGAAAACCACCACGTATTTACCCAGACAGCGACCCATGTCTTTAGTGGTCTCCGTCTTACCTGCACACACGCACACACACACACACACACACACACACACACACACACACACACACACACACACACACACACACACACACACACACACACACACACACACACACACACACACACACACACACACACACACACACACACACACACACACACACACACACACACACACACACACACACAAACACACACACACACACACACATTTACATAGCAAATTGAAACAAACAATATAGGTCTTTTTCGCAGACACATACTAATGTTACCTGTTCCTGCAGGACCGGCCGGGGCACCCCCCATGCTCATCCCCAGAGCCTGCGCCAGAGTTATGTAACACCTGGACATCGTTTAAAGGAGCATCAACATTTTATAAAATATGTATACAGTTTACTTTAGGATGATGATTTAAATTGTATGCTACCTAAATGTTAGTCCACCACATTTTTGAAGCAAATATTATCCACCCAGTTTTTGTAAAAAAATGACCTAAATTAGTGTAACTTTGAGAAGCTACAACAAGATAATGATATGACATGTTGGTGATATACACAGATGAATAGTGTATTATATATACTATATATAGTATATATATATATATATATATATATATATATATATTTAAATGTAACAATGTCTACATGTGTTGTCCCTGTGGAATAAACAAATACATAAACAGATATGCAGCTCAGCCTGGGCAAAAGAACAGTGTGTGTGTGTGTGTGTGTGTGTGTGTGTGTGTGTGTGTGTGTGTGTACCTGTCCGTCAGCGGGGTGATCACAAGTCTGTCCGTGCAGCCCAGGTATTCGTTGCAGTAGCTGAACTCCACATCTGTGATCTGGATCACACATCTGTCCGTTTCCTCCAGGAAGTAAAACCTCGACTGTTTCTGCCACTCAAAATCTGAAGCAGACCGCACGTTCAGACGCACCTGAGGGAGAGAAGACATTATGATGACAGACATATTTAAAGATATATAGTTGTACGTCCCTGTGTGTACGCACCAGCTCGTCGAATATGTCCCTCTGGTGGACGTGGATGGTGATGAGCGTCTCGTACTTTGTCCTCTCGTTTTTGCTCAGGTCCCGGGTCGTCATGTCGATCAGCTCGTTGAGGAGGTCCAGGAACTTCTGATTGGTCTTCTGCATGACCTGTCAGCCAATCAGAGAGGTGAAAGTGAGAATAGAGGTCTGACAGGTTTTTCCCTCTGCTCCTATCTTCAAAATAAGAGCACCTGCTTGTCAGACTTGCTGAGGACGAGTGCGTCCTCTGCGTCTTGGGTCCAGATCATCTGGATCCCCAGCAGGCCGACCTGAGCAGGAAACGCAGACTGGAAGTCCAGGAGCTTCAAGGCGGGGTCGCTCAGGGTGAGGTGGGCCTGACGGATGATAGTATGGAGGGTCTGCCTCACCCCTGCTAACAGCTGTCCCAACCACACCTCCACGTTCCCCTGCAAGATACACACAGAGATGCAACCTTCATGAGCCAAACAATCCAGATGTATGACATGCATTTAAGAGGGTTTAGTGGAATAAATTACAGCGCAGAGAGAACTTTAATAAACAGAGCAGTCTCAGTTATTTGCATGCAACCAACTAAATGCTAAGCCAACTAGGACTATTTACAGACGTGGACAAAATGGTTGGTACCCTTCCGTTAAAGAAAGAAAAACCCACAGCGGTCATTGAAATAACTTGAAACTGACGAAAGTAATAATAAATCAAAATGTATTAAAAAATAACAAAGGAAAATCAGACATTGCTTTTGAATTGTGGTTCAACAGAATCATTTAAAAAAACAAAATAATGAAACTGGCCTGGAAAAAAATGATGGTACCCTTCAGTTAATATTTGGTTGCACAACCTTTTGAGTCAATCACTGCAATCAAGCGATTTTTGTAACTCTCAATGAGACTTCTGCATTTTGGCCCACTCCTCGTTAACAAACTACTCCAGCTGTCTCCGGTTTGAAAGGTGCCTTCTCCAGACTGCATGTTTCAGCTCTTTCCAGAGATGTTCAATAGGGTTTGGATCAGGGCTCATAGAAGGCCACTTCAGAATAGTCCAACGTTTTGTTCTGAGCCGTTCTTGGGTGTTTTTAGCTGTGTGTTTTGGGTCATTATCCTGTTGGAGGACGCGACTAAGACAAGGTTTCTGACACTGGGCAGCACATTTCGCTCCAGAATGCCTTAATAGTGTTGAGATTTCATGATACCCTGCACAGATTCAACACACCCTGTGCCAGATGCAGCAAAGCAGCCCCAGAACATAACAAGCCTCTTCCATGCTTCACAGTAGGTATATTGTTCTTTTCTTTGTAAGCTTCATTTTTGCGTCTGTAAACATAGAGCTGATGTGACTTGCCAAAAAGTTCCAGTTTTGTCTCATCTGTCCAAAGGACATTTTCCCAGAAGCTTTGTGGCTTGTCAACATGCATTGTGGCAAATTCCAGTCTCGCTTTTTTATGATTTGCTTTCAAAGTGTTGTCCTCCTCGGCCGTCTTCCATTAAGTCCACTAATCTCTTTGGAAGTTGTTCGGGGTTCCTTGGTTACCATTCGTATTATCCGTCTCTTTAATTTGTCATCAATTTTCCTCTTGCGGCCAAGTCCAGGGAGGTTGGCTACAGTCCCATGGACCTTAAACTTCTGAATAATATGTGCAACTGTAGTCACAGGAACATCAAGCTGCATGGAAATGCTCTTACAGCCTTTACCTTTAACATGCTTGTCTATAATTTTCTTTCTAATATCCTGAGACAACTCTCTCCTTAGCTTTCTGTGCTCCATGTTCAGTGTGGTACACACCATGATACTAAACAGCACAGTGACTACTTTTCATTCTTTAAATAGGCAGACTGACTGATTACAAGTCTGAAGACACCTGTGATGCTAATTACAGGACACACTTTAGTTTAAGATGACCCTGTGGGCAAATTATTTCCAGTCTTTTCTAGGGGTACCATCATTTTTGTCCAGGCCAGTTTCATCATTTTGTTTTTTTAAATGATTCTGTTGAACCACAATTCAAAAGTAAAGTCTGATTTTCATTCGTTATTTTTCAATACATTTTTATTTATTACTATTTTTGTCAGTTTCAAGTTATTTCAGTGACAATCGTGGGGTTTTCTTTCTTTAACGGAAGGGTACCAACAATTTTGTCCACGTCTGTAACTATATTACCCCATAGGAAGGGTTTAAAATCAGGCCTGTGAACCATTTTCGTCACCCCCTGCCCTCCTTCAGGTACAAAATAGTATTAAAAAAATATATAACATAATGTGCCTTTTATTTTGATACAACATTTTATCTTCTGGTTGGTTCAAACCAATTGAAACAACCGCTTTATATAATAAATTACAAATATGCATTCAGAGATTCATTTGTTCAATGCTAGGTTTCAAGTTATTTAAGTAATTCTTTACAAAAGTATTACGACGTCTTTCGTGCAGTTGAGAGTGTGTGTGTGTGTGTGTGTGTGTGTGTGTGTGTGTGTGTGTGTGTGTGTGTGTACCTGTGCCAGGACAGGTTGCCTCAACTCCACAGTTTCCCCTTCTTGAGACTGAAATCTGATGATCTGGTCGTAGTTTTTTCTCGCTGAAGACGACTCTGTTAACGTTGTCAAACAGACTCAGCAGATGTGCCTGAGACATGGCCAGAAAGAGAGATAGAGGGAAAAATATTTTTAATATTTAGGTAAAGTAACCTAACTGAAAATATAAGTGTCATCTTTCAGTTGTTCACCTGTGTTTGTGTGTGTGTGTGTGTGTGTGTGTGTGTGTGTGTGTGTGTGTGTGTGTGTGTGTGTGTGTGTGTGTGTGTGTGTGTGTGTGTGTGTGTGTGTGTGTGTGTGTGTGTGTTACCTGGATGGTGTGCGAGTCAGAGGCCTGTCCCAGGATCTCCAGCAGGGCGGGGTCGGACACGAAGAAAAAACGAGGAAACACCAAACGCTTCTTCTCCAGATAACCAGAGAGAGACTTCTGACAGAACTCCAGCTGCTCCAGGAGGTGAGGGAGCAACTGCAAGAGGGGGAGGGGAGAAGGAGGAGAGGAGGAGGAAAAAAGATAAAGAGGATGAAAATGAGGAAGAATAAAGGAGGAGGTAGAGGAGCAAAAGGAAGAAGAAAAGGAAGAGTAGAAGAAAATAAAAGAGGATGAAAAGATAAAGAGGATGAGGAGGAGCAAAAGGAAGAAGAAGAGGAGGAAAATTATACAGGAGGAAGAGTAGGAAAGAGGAAAAAAAGAGGAGAAGGGAGAGGAGAAAGGAGAAATAAAATTTGGACAAAAGGCTTTGGAGAAGAGTTCAACAGATTGTGTCCTGAAGTATGATTTATATTTGAACTGCTTTATGCACGGGGCATCACCTGGCCGAGCGTCTCGTCCCCCCCACAACACTGCACCACGTTGGGCTGCTCGTGAGCACGCTGCATGATCCTCTGCCACGCCCGGTCGATGTTCTGGAAGCGCTTGGCCTCCTGGATCAGGGACACACAGACTTCAGGCTCTGAACGACATGAGAGGACATATTGAAACTGTGACGGGGTGATCATGTGACCTGCGGCAGCTGCTTGGCGATGTCCCCCCCCACGAACACGGCCTCCAGGTAGATCCAGAGGTTCTGCACCGACAGCCATCGCTCCACGATCTCCGAGGTGTTGGAGAGTTTCTGCACCCAGAGCTGGATGGAGGGCTTGAAGGGAGCGTTGTACCTGCATACAGGGCGGTATTCATTCAGCCATTCAAACATTTATCTGTTCATTCATTCATTCATCTATGTATTCATTTATACATCAGCTAATATGTCCAAATTCTTTCATTTATTCCTTCCATGTTATATTACATTTCATTCTTTCATTTTCTTCCTTCTTTCATTTTTTTTCTTCCTAAATTTCCACTCTTCTTTATTAGTTCTCCCTTCCTTTAATTTAGTTCTTGCTCAAATCCCATTTCCTTCCTTTCTTTCTTCCTTCCTTGCTTGTTTTCTTCCTTCCTTCCTTCCTTCCTTCCTTGCAATCCCGTCCCTCCGTGCCCTCATTCTTTCCTAGTCCTACGTTCAAATTATCCTTCCATCCTTCCTTTTTCATCTCCCCCTTTTTCATCCTCCCCCCAAGTTTACCTTCTTTCCTATCCTTCCTACCTTTCCTTCTTTCTACAGTAGTCCTTCTTTCCTTCCTAGTTCTTCTTTCTTTAATTTTATTCCCTGCCACATTTTCCTCTTCAGATCTTTCATTCTGTTCTCACCATCCTTCAAAGTCCTCCTTCCTTACTTAAAGACGTATCAATCAATTAATCAATTGTTATTTACATAAAATAACATCACTAAATGGCCTTAGGTGGGTAACATTCTGTCCCTTCCTTGCTCTCTTTCCTTTCCTTGCCCTCCTCCCTTCCGACCTCTCCTCATCCCTGATCTCCCCACCTGTTGCTGAGCAGTGAGGTGAGCACCATCAGACTGTCCTCCATCATGGAGATTTTCTCCGCCACGTCTGCTCCCTTCAGCAGGAGTTCTCCTCTCGTCCTGAAGGAGGAAAAGCTGAGGGTGTGGCTGCTCCACTCCCCCACCACCTCCTGCAGCTTCGCCTCAATGTCGCGCTCCTTAACCGCGCTGATGCACAAATCCTGACACACGGGAAACACTCAGACAGAGGCAGGGATTTTTAACTCTTTGGCAGAGATTGATATTTATTCACCCTGGACTTCTCTCCGTTATTGTTATTTTTTCAGTAATTCTTAATTTTTCCTCATCTTTTCTGGCTATTTCTGTTTATTTATCTGTAATTAAAATAATGTGATTATTTTTGAAATATTGCAGACTTTTAAGGACTATATATTTTACAGTTATTATCACGTTTTTCAGCTGAATCTCCATTATTCGGGGATTAGGCAAGGCAAGGCAAGTTTATTTATATAGCACCTTTCAACACAAGGCAATTCAAAGTGCTTAGGGGATTTTTGTTGACTTTCATCATTACTACTGATTCTTTCTGGTTCTTTGTGTTCTAATAAAATACATCTTTGAGATTCCAGGCATGGTTTAAACTTTCAGGATTACTGCTTTCAAAAATATTAGGCATTGTTTAACAATAGTCTCCCTTGCACTATTATTTCCGACGGTTTAGAATTATTCATTTTCTTTTGGATTTCATTTTTCATTTCTTGGTTAACTCCAAATCTTCAAATGAATTCCACACTTTTGCTTAGAAGAACTTTACAAGCGCTGTACTGTAGGTTTTTAAAAACTATTTAGTTTTTGGACAATTACACATTTCAGGTTTATTTTCCTGATTATTCTTTACTCTACACGTTCACAGATCATTTCTTATTTGCTAAATTATTCACCAAATCCAATGTTAATCTGAGATATTTTAAGGCAAATTCATTCAAAATAATTAACCGGACTACATAATTAATGCAGCAAATACTTTTAGTAAAAACGATGTGAAATACAAATCTGTTTAGTAGTAAGATCTGGTAATGTTACGTTGAAGTAATGGTTGAATACAGGCATTATATTTAAAACATGATTTAATGATGATTAAAAAGAGGTAAAAGTAAGGAACTTTCAGTCTCCGTACCTCGATGTCTTCCTTGTGTGTGAGTAGCGGAGCCTCCATGATGTTTCTGAGAGAGAAACTCTCCGACTCCACCTGGAAGCAGTGAGCCGTCAGCTCAGAGAGGCGAGACCAGTGCCGTGGCAGCATGGCCTGCAGGACAGCGTCCATTAATAAAACAGGAGGGAATAATCAACACTACAGGATGTTCACTGAGGTTATATGAGTTTAAATTAGAACATCTGATCCTTTGGGCAGCAGTGGCTTAGTCTGTAAGGGCTTGGACTTGGATCTAGCGGGACGCTGGTTCACGTCCCGGTAGGACCAACAAAAAAAGAATACGGAGTGAGCTGGAGAGGTGCCATTGAGCAAGGCACCTAACCCTGAAACTGCTCCCTGGTGCCGGGTTGTGTTGTGCATGTATATCCTCCCTGTGTGTGTGCATGTACAGTAAAAATCCTCCCTGTGTGTAAAAACAACAGGGGAATCCCTGTAAGGGATCAATAAAGTATTTATTCTTCTTTCCTTTATTCTCATGACAACATTATCGAGATATCTGTAGACATTTCAAAAAAACATAATATATTAGTCAATTTCATTTGTTTCTTTTTTTACCAGGTGAATTAGTAGTTGTTATCTTGGATTATTTGATTCTGGATTTATTTACATTTTAATTTAATTCGATTTTCCACAAATATCTGTACATGTTTTGCAGATATTTTTAGAAAATATTCACATATTTTAGACGATATTTTATTCTTAGGAATTCTATACACATATTTCACAACACATTTTTATTTTATTGTTTCATTAATTTCCTTCAGCACAAATACATTAACATTTTGCTACGTTTTTTTATTCAAGAGAACTGTTTTTAATTTCAAATTAAGAAAATGTGCTTCACTGTAAAGTTTATTTTATTTTAGGGTAATAACCTTGGTTTATACACATGATAAAAAATAATATGATGTGGACAGCTACAGTAAAATAGCCACTGTATAAAACCAACACCAAAAGGGTAATGTTTCAAAAGAATCCTTCAGAAACAGAGAGGTACCTTGTTGGCCATCATGTGCAGCAGAGGGCAGGTCTCTGTGAAGTCATCGATGGTTTTCTTCAGATCTCTGAAGGCCTGCCACTCCTTCAACGCTTTGGGAAGCTTCCGGATCCTGAAATCACACAAAAAAAGATCTGATAGAGAGATGGAGCAGTAACAAACATTGTTTACTCTCTAGATTTTAATTTAAATAGCATGCTTTATATCGATGATATGAGTTTTAAAAGAAAGGTTTGATAGCGTTTGGAGCTCTTCGCTGCTGCACCTGTTCTGGAAGTCCTGCAGCTCGGTGATGATCTTGTCGATGTTGAGGTCGGCCCACAGGATGTCGTAGTTGCCCCCGACGCTTTCAATGACGGAGTTGTACAAAGAGTAAAGTTTGGACATGAGAGAGAGCTCCCTCTTGATCCTCTGCAGCTCCGGGTACTCTGCATGGAGCCAATTAAGATATAGAGTTAAAAAAAAAAAAACATGAAGATCTAAAAAGTGTGGCTTTAAACTGGATCAAAAGTCAATTTATGAAGGCTTCTGGCAGACAACGCTGGCACATGCCCAAAGAGGATACTCGGCATGACAGGAGAGCAGATGAAACTCGGACGGCATAAAATAAAGAACAAGTAGCTGAGAGACGTTTGTAAAGTTGTAAATTTACACGAAAAAGCTCAGATATTTTCTAAGATGTACCTGGTAAACATAAGAAGGTTAAGTGGTACCTTGACAAAAACTTTTCTTTGTTTCTGAAATGTCTGTCTTTAATTTAATGACATTTCTTTAAATAATTATTGTAAATTAGTCGTTTTTTGTGTGAAAATTCAATATTCATTTCAAATGTATTCTCTGGTATACTACCCCTGTGGGTGAGGGTTAGTGGATGTGTAGGACAGTAAAGAGGCTATTCAAGTTTTGTCATCGCACACACTCTGGAGTGTCGTCCAGAACACTGCTTCACGGCCAGGATGTTCAGGGTATGAGGTGTATGTTGGAGAAGGCAAGGAGACGACGACAGGATGATTTAACCACTTGTATTGATGTATATTCAAGCCACCGATGGGCAACAGACGTATGGTTACAGCGGGTTTGTATATGTTTGTGCGTGTGTGTGGTTCTGAAACAAAAGAGAACATGAAAATAATAAGTACAAACTCTGACGTAACCCGCACGCACATAACTACGTTAACATATTAGCGTAGACATTTTGACCGTGCTAAGCGCTAGCCACAAATGCTAACTTGAGCGCTAGCCACAAACGGTAACTCAATTGGAATGCCATTCATTTATGCTAAAGATGTTAGCTTTGTTATTTTTAATGTGAGATCTGAGAGTATGTGTTTGTGAATCTATTTATGGTATCCACATGGTTAATTGTTTAGATTTAGGCACTTCAGGTTGTGCTGTTTAAGCACACAAATCTGCACTTTGTTAATTGTGCACACTATATGTTTTGGTTGTTTAAGCAAAGGATTTACACAGCATGTGTTTTCTTTTACTTATTATTATTGTACTACTATTAATATTGTATACCAGTTGTGATATGTGAAAGTGAATGTTGATATGTGAAGGAGGAATTATTTTGTAATAATTCAGTGTGAACGGTTATTTCACTGACTTTAGTTCTCTAATACTTTGAACTGATTAGAAGCTTGAATGTTCTGACCTTATTCACAATAGGTCAGGTTTTTTGTGGATCTGGAGAGTTCCAGACCCACCTGGAGTTGGAGCCTGGAGACTGTTGGACGTTTGATGGCGAGCTACTAGAGAGTGGAACTAGAAACTCAATTGCATGCAGAAGATTGGAACCCTGAACTTTAACAACTTTGTTTCCACACACACACCCAACCAACCTACTCAACAGTGCGGTAGGACTGAACAGTATTATCTGCTTTGAGAAGGAGTTTAAGATTATCGATACAGCTGAATCATTTTGTTTTATTTTTATACTTACCCGGGTAAGAATTGTGTATTACTGTATAACTGTGTTCCTATTCATCCTTCCCTGTTTTCATTAAGAGCAGTTCTTTCTCAAGGAGAGATACTGTGTCTGAGTTGGTCCTGGTGTGTTGTTTGGTTTATCCTTGGCTCCGTAGTCGTATCGAGAGCTTCTGACCTTACTAACCATAGATAGATATCACATTTGTTTCTACTGTTCATATTGATATTTTGTAGCTCCACTAAAAAGGGTTACACGTCACCAACATATTCCATTCATTATAACAGGGAATAACATCATACTAAACAACTTACTTTCTCGCATAGACGCACACTTTAACAAACAGGGTTTCTTTCTGCAATACGGGAAGACGTGTTACTACCAAGAGCGCGCCGGAATAAAACGTAAACGATGCGCATCGCCAAGTCAACATATTAAATGCCTAGAGCCTTTTGTACAACCCCTGTCCCTTGATATTTATTCATTATCTCTTTTTTGAACATTTCTCATACAATAGCCCCAATACGCTTTAGTCTGAAATGCACGGTGATCTTTAAAATGACACACTTTCCTGAAAAATGTGATATAATGTAAGAATACAACTGAACTAAAAGTGTAACAAAGGTCCAGTCCTTTTTTACACATTTGAATGCAGACACATGTTACAACCTTTAACAGGCAGTCCAAACAGCTCCTCTCCTCCAGAGTAGGTGGTGTATTTCCTCCACAGCTGATCAAACTCAGCCTGAAAACTCTGAAGCCGCTCGCTGGCTTCAGCTGGAGACAGGCCTTCCTTCCCCGGACCGCTACACACACACACACACACACACACACACACACACACACACACACACACACACAGACACACACACACACACACACACAGGTTTGACTCCTGCGTTAGTATTCAAATATATCATATAAGTGATATGTCCCCGATGTGTACCTGAGGCTGTACTCGCTGCAGAAGCTCTGCACCTGGCTCTGGAAGCTCTGCACAGCATACAACAGGTCGGCCTTCATGCTGGGCTGGATCCTCACCAGAGTGTTTTGGTTCTGCACCACCTGTAACCACAACATGCTTTACATCCATCCGTGCACTCAAATACAATAAAATTCCCTGCACATAACCAAGCATAAAAACAAGGATCGCATAAAAAGAAACATAAAAATATTTGATACTGTTGTGATCAAAGAGGATGGAACTCACCAGGGCGGAGAGGTTGCTCCAGGCGTACGTGAGGCCGTCCACACGCTCAGTGTTCCCATCGCTGAAGAGCAGATCGTGTTTGTTGAGCAGCGCAAAGGATTCCTCCACCGGGCCGATGGTAGCGTCCAGACGCACCTCCGCCTCTCGGACCTCAAACAGGGAACAGTGAGGAGGATCGAAGTGATGATAGAAGCATGAATTATAAACACTGAGGCGATGAGGGAACAATAAGGTAAAGTTAACAATTAACCTTTTTTCCTTCTAAAATTTGTAAATAAAGATAATTTATCGTCTCTTGATGGAATGCTATTATTATGAAACCATGTATTGAGATTTTTTTATTTTATATTTTACACTTTACAGTTTATTACAAAAAAAGAATTAACAAATCGTGTTTATATGGACATTTTAAAAAATGACACCGTTTTCACAAAACTAGGCTTAATCAAGTGGATATTTATTTTTTGATCTCGTTATCTTGATATAGTGGTCAAAGAAAATGTATACCTTGATGCATTCATCTATTAATGAACATTAGATTTAAAGAACTGATCATTATGTAAAGTAAAGAGTTAATATTATTGAAGTATAGATCAATGGCTCAGTCTCTGCAATTGATAGTGAATGAATGAATGAAGCAATCAGTAAGAATGTGATGTCTGACAGCCAATCAGAAGCTGGCTGACCTCTCTGAGCGCTGCCATGGTTTCTCGGACTTCCTCCAGGTCTGTGATTGGACGCATCAGGCGCTTCGTCATTCCGTCCACAAAGGAGAAGACGTTGTTCATGTCAGCAGAGGCTCGTCGGTTGAGCGCGGCGCCGAGGGCTCGCTTCCAGAGACGAGCCTCCTGAGTCAGTGCCAGCTTCAGCTGCTCTGTGTCGAAGAGGACGGGACCCACATCGTAAAACCCCGGGAGCTCAGAAATCTGCTCCTCAAGCTTCTGCAGGGGCAGCAAAGCATCATGGGTAAAGAGAGCATTTATTGTGTTTATTGAGAAGCGCTACTTATTTTCAAACTTCTGTCAATTTAATGTTTTTAATGAATGTATTTTATTTTCAACATGTGTTGCTGTTGATGTGATCAGCTGTGCACACAGTGAAAGCATCTACAAACACATCTATCAAGGAAAAGGGCTTCAGCCATTGTAGTTAAAAAAAAAAATTACTGAGCTGGGGAGGGAAAACAAAAATGAAAGAAAACATCATCATTCTTTACAAAAAAAAATGAGAGCAAACATTCATTTACAAGATGGCCGATTCATCAATAATAATAATAATAATAATAATAATAATAATAAATAATAATGCATTTCTTTTTTATAGACACCTTTCAAGGCTCTCGAGACAAAAACACAAAATACAAAAAAAATAAACACCAGCATAAAAACAAGACAATATAATCATTAAGAAAAGAGGGTGTGTCATGTGATCAGGGTGGATCTGCCAGTGTGAAGAGATATTTTTTGAGACGGGATTTAAAAATGGAGAGAGAGTCAATATTCCGGGTGAAGGGAGTTTGAGAGGTGGGGTGCTGAGCGGCTGAAGGCTCTGGACCCCATGGTGGTTAAGCGGAAAGGTGGTGCAGTGAGGTGGATGGAAGCAGAAGACCTAAGAGTGCATGTGGGTGTCTTGATGAGCAGGAGGTCGGAGAGATACAGAGGAGTACGCAGAACGCGATTTCAGAAAGACAGTTGTTGGGTTTATCCAGAGGTTTGTGTCATGAAAAACAGGAAGTGGACTCACCGAGTAGAAGGAGATCTGAGAGCTGAACTCTGGCAGCGAGGGCTCGGACTGCAGGAAAATCTGCACCTGCTCCTCTGGCTCCTAAACACACCTGTGTGTTAGTGCAGCTCAACAACACACAAACACATACTTATAGACACAGACGCACCTGGTTCCACAGAGTAGAGAAGTGGGAGAGTTTCTTCAGAGTGTCCTCAGTCTGGGGTCTCAAAGAAGACACGATGGAAGTGAGCTGGAAAACCAACCTGCTCGACAACACAAATTTATACACATATAAATATGCATTTTACTAACTTACCGTCGTTGTGTAAAAAAAGAAAGGTCTGTGCTTAGGCTATAATCTGACCACGGACCTCTTAAACAACATTTTTAATCTTCAGCCATTCCGTAGCACTTGGAGTCTTATCAGGTTCACAGAATGCACTGCAGATGATCAGAGTTGTATTCTTTAAAGAACCAAAACCCAGACTGGACTAAAAATGTGAACGTGCCTTTTAAAAAAAAAAGTGTAACAGCTCTAACCTCTAGTGTTCCATCTTCAAACTTTAAATCCCAGTATTTTTGATACTCCTTTACTCTATTATAACCCTGTCCTGTAGAGGTCGACTGAACACCACTAGAGGTCCTAGGTTTGACTGCAAAGTAATAATCTTAAAAATGGTTACATATTTTAGCCTACTGAGATATATAGATTCAGTACTAAGGCAGACTTCTGCAGCTTATTGGAAAGTTAAATAAATGAATGAATTAAAACATTTATAATGAATAATAATAACTTTATTGTGTGGATAAATATCCCTGGACTGACTTGCTGACGTCCCTGTGTTCGGCCAGCTGTCGGTCCAGAGGCCTCAGCACCGGCGGCTTCACCGGGACGTCGTCTCCTGCGTCCCTCCCTGACGCCTGCTCCACCTGCACACAGAGCAATGCTGCAGTGTGATTGGCTGCCTGGGGACGGCTGTTTAACAACACCAGATGGAGGAGGAGTATACCTGCTGCTGTCTGTACTGCAGGTGACAGTACGTCCACAGAGGGATGTCTTTAGTCACAGACAGCATGACGCTCAGCAGCCTGTTCAGCGTACTCTGAAATACAAGTCAAACAAAGGTAGAGGCGAGTCAGTAAATAATCAATATAATAAACTACAAATAAAACAAATGACTAAACTCACAGAACTGTTCGTTTCAGTAGAGTTTATGGTAGCGATAGATAATAACATAAGTACCTGGATGTCGTCCAGGCTGGGTCTGAGGACGATGTTGGGGATGGCGAGCTGGATGCTGGCTCTGAAGAGAGGAGGAGGAGCTGATGGGCTGCAGGAGGAAGAAGAGGAAGACGGCGGCTGAACATAAAGTCTCCTCTTCAGGGCGGCCAGAGAGGATTTGGTGGCTGGAAGGAAAAGGTGTGAGAGATTATTAAAAAACAATTGCAGGGTTATTTCCACACCGGGTAACAGGAGCACTGCACCCTCTTACTGCCGGCGTGCGCACTCATACCAAAATGCAGATTTCCCCCGTAAAATGTTAAAGTGTTGCCAGAAAACAATATTTCTGTCGTCAAAAACTGTATAATTATTCATAATAATAAGAAAAGGGTGTCAAATACAGCGTAAGACGGCAGAGACTGCTTTGTTTCTACAAAAAATAAATAGGGGCTGAATGTCTGGTGGGTCTGTCGGTGGATGAGTGGCAGGCAGCAGGCTCACACTGAAACTGTGATTTCTGAATTAGATAAGTTGTTCTAATAATAACTGTCCTTTTTTTTCTGTAAAAGAAGTAAAAAACATTAACTCAGCAGCTTTTAAGACATGAAAAAACTATTATTTTCCGCTTTGCTCGAATGCCTTATTTTTGCCGTAAAGTGGGCGGGACATCATTTGGGCCGGATGTGACTTTAGTGCCCACATACTATATTTTTCGAGAAAAAACCTGACATTTTAATGTTATAGTTGTCCTGAAAATATGCTGTTATTTTTGTGTTAATCGGTTCTTTGTTCTGTGTTTTCTCTTTTTGCCGTGGACACTCGCCTCGTGTTTTACCGACCAGGAAACCATCTGAAGTTTAATGTGTTTTAGGGCCTCACTGTAAGAATTCATTTTAAAATTAATTCATCTTTTCAAAATATAAAAAAGGCAATACAAATTGCTGCATGCTTTGGAATTAAGGAGAGGATACTCATTGAAATGTAAAACAATTGAACAATTAAATTAATTTAAAGCAGAAATTTAAA
Source organism: Eleginops maclovinus (assembly GCF_036324505.1). Lineage (NCBI taxonomy): Eukaryota > Metazoa > Chordata > Actinopteri > Perciformes > Eleginopidae > Eleginops > Eleginops maclovinus. The sequence goes on along the minus strand of NC_086352.1, from coordinate 31,099,225 downwards.
AGGTTTTCTCTTGCTTTTTTGTATATCTTCTCTACGAGTAAAGAGGAAGAAAGATAAAGGAAAATGTGTCTATCTTAGTGAAGACAAGAATAGGGTAAAGCAGCAAGAAAGGAGACGTGTGATGAAAAACAGCTGACCTTTGACCAGGGCTTCAGTGTTGCGATGACACAGCTGACCAATCAGGTTGTAGAAACAACACGGAAGACACGACTGACAGCGAGTCTGATGCTTGGAGTCTGGATGGAGACACTGAAAAGATCCCTAAGGAGGTTGAAGAGAGGAGAGGATGAGAAATCAAGGAGATGAAAAGAGGAGATAAGAAGAGGAGCAAGGACATGAAAGAAGAACAGGAGAAGGACAGGATATTAGACAAAGATAAGGGAAGGAGACAAGGATAGGAGACAATGAGGTGAAAGGAAACAAGGAGAGGAGATGAACAGTGGAGAAGAGGTGAAGAGGAGAAGGAGGGGGAGAATTAGGAGCGGAGAGGAGATAAGGGGGAAAAGGAAGGTGAGGAGGACAAGAACATTGGGATGGGAGCAGACAAAGAGAGGAAGTGAGGAGACAAGGAGAAGGAATGGGCAAAAACATGGGGAAGGGAAGAACCAAAAAGAGGAAGAGGAGAAAAAGGAAGAGGGGACAAGGAAATATATATATTACAGGACAATTAAAAGAAGAGACAAGGAGAAAAAGAGAGAAAATTAGGTGTGTGTGTGTGTGTGTGTGTGTGTGTGTGTGTCACCTCCAGATTGACAGACTCTGCCATGTTCATCTTCCCCTTCAGCTCTGCAATCAGCTCAAACACATACCTCTCCACCTGCTGACTCTGCCTGTACACACACACACACACACACACACACACACACACACACACACACACACACACACACACACACACACACACACACACACACACACACACACACACACACACACACACACACACACATCATGAATTGGATGGATGTTTCACACAAAAAAACCTGATGCCTACATGACCCACAATGTAGTTCATCAGTATTACCAGCTGAGGGTGGCAGCAGCAGCCTGTGCTGAGCTGTCTGTCTGCAGCAGGAGGTCCTGAGGAGAGATGGGTGCGTCAGGTAGCAGCAGCAGAGGGCAGGACGACATATCCTGCAACAGCCGCTCAACCCGACACTCCAATAGGTCTGAGGCCGCTTTAGAGATCTGATCCAGGTCCTTCAGAGCCAGGGACACGCTCTCTATGACTGAAGACAGATTATTCTCTGCATGAGAATATTTCATGTGGGTTTTTCATATTTTTTGTGCATTCTACCAGGGTTATTATCTTGAACAAAAAAAAAAAAGATCATGAATTGAAACTGAATAAAACAATATTCCTAAAGAGAAACAATATCCACTTTTATCTAAGTGAATGGAACTAAATCATCACATGTTAATATTTGATATGGGTTTTCATCGGTTGAGAAAGAAGTACTAAAGTAAAAAATATATATATATATTATATATTGTAAGTAAAATTACTGCATTCTAAAGTTACTTAAATAAAAGCAAATACATCAGCAAAATGTAGCTAAAGTACTAAAAAGAACCCAATGAAACACAAACAAAAACACTTTCAAAAGCTGTTCTTGTATCAATTGTTGGCTTGTTTTATTTAGAACAAAACATCATTTGGAAGTAAGTGTCAAATTAGTTCTTAAGTTATTACATTTCTTGCCTCATCTTGAAGCAGATACTTTATAGGAGAAAATGTGTATTTTTGCTTACATGTGTCCGTGTTGAGAGCGCCCCAGGACAACGTGATGAGTCCCGGTGAGAGAGCCGCCTCCACGCGGCCGATGAAGGGCTGCATCAGAGGGCAGAGGAGAGGCTGGATCCTGGCTAACACCGAGCTGTAGTCCTGGAGCAGATCCAGCAGCCTGACCAAACACAAGGCTAGAGTTCATTTTATAAACAGAAAGATGCTGAGCATGTTGGAGGCTGCTGTGGTAGCATGCTTAACAGTCCGTGTGTATAACAGAAGAGTGTGTTAATTAGATCGTTTATTTCTAATGAACATTCTAGAAGCAGTAACATACATGTATGTATATGACCATTTACACTGTGTTAAGTGTTGCTAATTCGCCACAGCTGTCCATAGGTGGCTTTAAAAAGTTCAAATGCAAATGCATCTACATGTACATTTAACAATGCAGGTGTCAATGTTGGGAGGACCATGTTTTTTTTCTCTTTTAGCCATGCTTGAATTCTTCTTCTTAAAAAGGCAAACGGTGCATTCATATGCTCTTCTGATTGCCCTATTTCTTAGTCGTTCAAAGAACATGTGTATCAGAATCAGCAACTTGTTTTCAGATTATTCCGACCCCATGTATGAAGCACAAATAATGGATTATTGATGAAAACAAACCAACTACACCAGGGGGAGGTGATAATAAGGCAGATGCTATTTGTAGCCGGGTGTCCGTAGCTAACAATGCTATTCACACCCTTCCCTGGTTGTATTTTTTCTTCATTCCCTTGTGTTGCTGCATCAAATTGCAATCCCCTGTGGTGGATGTATAAAGGCACAGCTTATCTTAAGCACTGTAGCTATTTACACCCAGGTGTTGTACTGTTTGCGTCTCTTCTTGCTCTTTCTACGATTGCTTGGTAAGATTACTTGAACATCAGGGACAAAAAACTGTTTTTAAAACAACATATTTTAAAACAAACAACATATCTTTGGAAAAATAACAGTTTTAAAAGCCTTTTTAGCTGCTTCACATGTTCTTATTTGCCTGTACGCCAATGACAAAGGTACTGGCTAATATATCGGTGCATCCTTAAGTGGAATGAAACCTCAAAAGTCCACATTGTTTACATCCTGTGCTTGCAGTGTGGAGAAACTTTAGTATCATCATCATTTTATCTTTCCATAACAGCTGTTCTCACCGCTTGTACAGCGCTTTGACATGTCCTTCTCTGGAGGTCATTTTTTGGACGGCCTTCGGCACGGTAACCCCCAGTTTGGTCATCCACCGGGCCTCCTGCAGCACCTCCAGCACTACTGGGTCCAGGTTCACAAAAAACTCCTAGGAAAAAACACAGTTCCCTCACACATATAACTCCGGACTTGCCAGGTGTGTGACATTATATCCAACACTAAAATACAAAAAACAGACACAGTTCAATCCTGCTGAACTATTAACACTGAAGGAGCCCTAACCAGGAGAAGCTGAAGACTGCAACTCTCATGATCGCATGCTGCTTCATCACCACAGAATTTACTATCATTGTCATTAAGCCTAAATATTGTGCATATAGATCCACAGTGAGTCAGTCCACACCTTGCTGCTTTCATGCCTGACCAGCAGGGCGGTGCTCAGGCGGTGCGGTGTGTTGCCTGCAGCCTGACTCCACCCCTGCAGGTGAAGCACTTCGTCCTGCAACAGCACTATAGCCATCTTGTTGTAGCTCCGGATCACTTTAGTCATCTCTGGTCCCTGGCACACAGACAGACAGGCAGGTGGGGTTACCGAGATGATATTAACGAGTGATATACATTTTAAATATGAGTTTCTACCTTTAGGAAGTCAAGCTTCTTCTTCAGGATCAACATGGGAGCTTCTAACTTCCTAAAGAGCTGACGACACCACAGGATCCTACCTGCCACCTGAGAGAGGGACGGACGGACAGACAGACAGACAGACAGACAGACAGACAGACAGACAGACAGACAGACAGACAGACAGACAGACAGACAGACAGACAGACAGACAGACAGACAGACAGACAGACGTGTGATAAATCTGCAAATAATGATCATTGTATGAATACAATACGATAATTCTTTATTGTCAGATCAAAATATTTTTATTGTATCACAGTAGCTCCATTTGCAACATGAACAAGGACAAATATTTAAGACAATAAAAATGAAAACATTGCAATCACTAACAATATGTTAAAGACTGTTGAGAAAGAATGGTAACGTACATTAGACCTGGGATTTAACACTGTATTTACTTTTTGGATTGACTGTACCCTGTATCTCCTACGAAAAGCTGGTCTTAAATGTAAGATTTTGTTTTGCCCAATGAGATGCGAGGAAAGGAGGCGATAGCAAGACACAAGGAAAGAAGAGTCAAGGCATTTGACAAAATGTGTAATCTTTGCCTTGAAGAGTCATATTAAATCAAGTTAGATATGAAAATTATCCATTGTTTTGTTACGTACTTATAAATTCACTCAAAGTGTCGTAATGTGACACGATGTAGGCTTCATGCAGGCCATTATCAGCATAGTTTGCACAATTTTCAGACTAATTTCATAGAACAAGGGATCATAAGTACCGGGGGTAGGTTGCGTCCGATGGGGGGGCTTTCTCTCTGTCTCTGGTAGGTTTTCTTCAGCAGCTCCAGCTCTCGGCTGTAGCGCTGCAGCAACAGCATGTAGTTCTTCCTCAGGTCCAGACCGGCTGAAGGACCCGACTCGAACACCTCCAGCAGCTCCAGCATCCGCTCCGCCTGAAACACAGCGTTAGTCTGCTTCCCCTCCACACAGCATATTTAATAAGCATCTTTCAGTGGTTTTAATGACCCGGATATGTTTCATATATAAATGAAAATCCAGTCAAATATTATTTTAACACCTGTGGGAGAAAAACTCCCTCTGGGGGGAACTTTGGGATATTAGCATTGGCAGAACATTTACATGCACAAAAACGTATATAACACATTACAGGAAAGGGAAAACCCCCAAAAGCATAATAGGACGTCTGTCAGGCTTTTTTAATCCTGTTAACAGCTAACAGAAACAATATAACGTTTATTAACTCTTTGTTCAGTACAATCAGAGATGTTGCTGTTTGTTTGTGTTTGTGTAGAACTCACGCTGAGAGGCTGATGGCACCAAAAGTCCAGCAGAGACTGAAGAGACTGGAACAAACTGTGAACCTGCAGCTGGAAGTCTGCATAGTCACTGTCAAACTGCCACACAGAAACACACAGAAACACACACACACACACACACACACACACACACACACACACACACACACACACACACACACACACACACACACACACACAACAGTATAAGTATTCTCATCCAAATGTACTTAAAGTAGTGACAGTAAAAGTAGTGATTATTTGATTGGTCCATTTCAGAATAATATCTCTGATATGTTTTATAATGATTGATCATTAAAGTGTTCTCAGAGCTGCACTGCAAAAACTCAGCTTTCAAAAACAAGAAAAATAAGTACAAAAATGAGGTATATTTTGCTTAAAAATAGATAAATTATCTGCCAATGGAACAAGAAAATGTGGCTTGTCAAGACTTTTCAAAACAAGTAAAAATATCTTATCTCAATTAACCCACAAATACCTTAGAATTAGTGTATTTTATCTAATAACAAGTACATTTTTCTTGATTCGAATTAAACACACGTGGCCTTTTTTCTCAATATACTGAAAAATATTCTTGAATTAAGTAAATGCTAGAGCCATTATCTTGACATAGTGGTATGCACTAGGCCATGTATTTCTCGAAACCAGCAAAGTCATACTAAAAACTAGTGTACTTTTCTTGATATAGCTAAGAATATTTTCCTCTGTATGTAGAATATTATTCTTAAATTTCTTGAAATAAGTAAAAAGCTGTGGAATCATAGTAATGCTTAATAATCAGTGATCCTGACAGTACTAAAAGAGGAAGGAAAAGAAAAGAGGAAAGAGTGACACAGACTTGGTTAAATTAAATTCTTTTTTATTATATTTAACATGCCCATGACATGGGTACAACAAAACATGGCAGCCTCAATGCTTAAAGGCGAAAGTGAGACTAGTTACAGTACACTTGTAATATACGTATATTAAAGGAACAGACCACCGTACTTTAACAATGAAATATGTTCTTCTCAGAAGTGAGACGAGATGATACGTACCTCTCCGAGCACTGTGCGACCTCCCAGTCAGTCAGACGCGCTGTCACTCCTGTTAGCATTTGTAGCTAGACTCAGCATGGGAGGTCGCACAGTGCTCGGAGAGGTACGTATCATCTTGTCTCACTTCTGAGAAGAACATATTTCATTGTGCATGGCCACGCGCTGTCACTCCTGTTAGCATTTGTAGCTAGACTCAGCATGGCCAACGGTAAGTTTCGGGGCTGTAGTTAGATGCGACCAAAGTCTAAGTAAACAGGAAAATCGTGGAAGACTTTGGTCGCATCTAACTACAGCCCCCGAAACTTGCCGTTGGCCATGCTGAGTCTAGCTACAAATGCTAACAGGAGTGACAGCGCGTCTGACTGACTGGGAAGTCGCACAACGCTCGGAGAGGTACGTATCATCTCGTCTCACTTCTGAGAAGAACATATTTCATTGTTAAAGTACGGTGGTCTGTTCCTTTAATACACAAACACAAAGTAGTGTGCTTGCAGCTACGTATCAGATCAGGTATGACTCAACACACTATATTACCCAAGGCAAACATAATTAATATTTATGCACTAATCAGTTATGAATTTTTTCCAGTCAGTGATGGCTTTTTTATATGAGGACGTCATGTCTCTGTCATGTATGGTGTCAATCAGTACCTCTGTCTGCAGGACAGACAAGAGTGTGGCAATACATTTTGGGTAGGTGAGGTGAAAGGTGTAGTAACATGCCATTATCATTATCACACTGTCAGCGATGTCGTCTTTGGGGAAGATGAGCACAGGCATGGTGCCGATGGCCAGGATACAGTTTGTCTCGCACACAATCACGACAGGGCTGAGGAGTGGTCTTGCCTGGAGGAAGGTGTTGGGGTCTTCCACTGACTGAAACACAAAAAGAAAAACAATCACAAAACCATTCACTGTTGGTAGACTATGGTCAAGTAGTGGAACACAAGAAAAACTGTCATATATGCATGAATTTCTTACCTCAAGGATGTGAAGCATACCCTCACTTGCATGTCCTAGCTTCTTGGGTGGCGCAAACGGTGATGGGAACATGTCCGGCAAAGCCTTCATCATGGCAATGTTTTGCTTTACTGTGAAAAACAAAACAGTCTCTTTTTATTTACTGCAGTCAGTTATTGAAAAAAACAAAAAAATATATGATCACCAATTAGGTGTGTAATTACCTTTATCTGACAACGGAGGCCTCATGACTTTTTTGTAAACTCCATAAAACTGGGCCTTCTCACAAAAGGTCCCCCAGCGGTTCTTAAGCTCAGGTATGAAGTGGGAGTTTCCTTGATTGAGGATCCTCTGCAGTTCATCCAATATCTGACACAGAAAGACAGGCAGAAAAATAAATAACTAAATATAAATGTGTCTTTCTACTGCAATCTTATCAAACATAAACTTAAAATGATTTAATTTGCTTACATGATCCACTTCTCTGAAGCAGGGATATGCTTGAAGAATTTTGGTAGGTCTGTCCTGCTCTTTCATCACATCAGAGTCAATGTAAGCCCGTCTTGCTTGGTATTCAAGGTCCAAGAGCTGGGCAACATCCTTCTTGTTGGGTCTGGGCCTGGATTTGTAGAGCTCCTGCAGAACTTTGTAGTGCCTTGCCTGGTTCTGTGGGCTGTCAGTAGTTTTAGGCCCTCCTGTTGAAATGAATTTACTATGATTACCATATAACAAACAACAGAAGTATAATGAAATAATAATTAATGAGAATTCACAATCATTACGATATCTTTTTTTAGATAAATCTAAACTAAAGCATTCCCCCTTGTCGATACTAGTAGTAGTTTTAACACTAAAACACAATCTCAATATCTCAATCTCAATCACAATGCTCTTACCATCCACTTGTTCACACTCTGAGGAACTGCTTGTCGACTGTGGTGAGCTTAGATCCAAGATTACAGTTGAAGCACAGGACTCAGTGTCATCAGCGGATGACTCTGGCTGGCTGCTGCTCTCAAAGCTAATGTCCAATCGCCTCTTTCTCGAAGGAGTTGCTCCCTGCTTCTTTTTGACGGGTATCACATTCTGGACCCTTTTTAAAAGCTGCTTCTTCACAGATTCCTGACAAAAAAAAAAACAGTGTGTAAAGATCACATTAATCAAAATGAAATCTAATGATACAAGCACTTATCCTAAATAAAGCATATCCTCCTACCCACTCAGCTCCAACGGCTGCAGACCTGTCCCGCAGCATTGGGTAGTACTCAATGAGCCGCTTAGCCATCACAGTTAGCTCACGGTTGCATGGATACTGGAAATCATCCCCTGCAGCTCTCTTGATGGCACACATGCTTGTTACTGTATTTCTTATTAAGCGACAGCGAAGCTCTTTGGAAAGTATATAGTCTTCTTCTTGTCCAGCACGTTGTTTGTCAAAAAAGGTGGTTCTTGACTGCTCCAGCTCTGTGTCTGTGTATACAACATACTGCGGGCTTACAAGCTGTACAGTTCTGCTGGTAACATGTTGGTCTCCTAGGTTTGAAGGGGGGGAGAGAAGTGGGGGAGAAAGTAAGGGTGGACAAAGGGGTTGAGGTAGTTGGGCAGTGGGAGCTGGCAAGCTCACAAGTCCCAGAGGAGGTGCCTGGTTGGAGCTGGTCTGCCTCCTCACCCTGAAAAAGACAAGCATTTATCATAAGTCAATAGCAGTGCACATCCAACAAGAATAGAATCAAATTAAATAGAACATTTTTATTTTTTTTTATTTATCCCTAGGAGGGATCTAACAGATAGTACAGCAGCTCACATAATAGAATAAAAAAGGTGTCTACATTAAGATCATTGCTGTGTTCCATTACCCGTACTTACCGCCCTTTCCGCACTCTATGGGCGTCCCATTTTTAATCGCGACGAAGTAAAGTGTACTGCAAGTACCCGGATGACGGCCCCAAACCACCCTCAAAGCCGCCATTTTTTAAGTGTGGATATATTGTACACTTTTCGTACTCAACGACCGCCATATTGTCTACGTTTTGCCTTCGTAGCTGAAGTGACGTGAGAAACTGCCCGCGAATTGCGTGCGTGTGCCTACGTTGTTCAGAGGGGCTAAAGTTATCAAAAAATGTCATCCAAGATGGCGGCGGGTTGAGAGCCTTTTAGTGGGACATATTTAAAGTGAATATAGCTATCTACACGACTTTTTGTATGTTTACATTGACTCGGTTTGTTGGTTATGTGCTATAATAACGTTGCAAGCTATTGGAGGTCTTAACTGAAGTTTTCAAACATACTTTTTAGGTTGCCGCTAACGCTTAGACTCAAACTACATTGGAATACATGGTAGCTTGGTAGCTAGCTAGCTCGCTGAACGGACATGGTTAATCTATCATGCCCCAACGGCTGTCTTCCTGCCATTTCAACTAAAGCCAGAAATTACTTTATCATATCAACCAGTAATTCTTATTAATTAAGGTGTATTTGGCTGCTGCCATTTACTTCAGTTGCCCCCCCTGGTCTTGCTCTCTCTCTGTTGTACACGTGCATGCACAGAGCGTTGGAATACAGGGTAGATAAATGCTAAGCTAACCAACCGCTAATTGTACAGTGGTCATGCTAACAGATTAGCCAACAAATTAAGCCAAAGCTAAACTAAGATAATTACCTAACTTATGAACCTTAGCATAAAACGGAAAACAATAAAAAAAAAACGTATAATAAATGCATTTTGAAGGCATGACCGTTCGTGTTGTTCATAGCCCCCATGTAACTTCATGTATAAAACTAACGTTCAGCAAGTAGACTACACCAGTTGGTTCAAATTAGCATGCTAGCACTTGTTACAATTAGTTTAACTCACAAAGACAGACAAAAGTAAATTCACATTACCTTTCAATACTTCGACTGTCGTAGGATCCATTCCCGAAAAAGCCCTTCCGTCTTCATCCATGGCGTCGCGAGTTTAGAAGACTTGCAAAGGCGAGACTGCAAGATGAAGGTCAGCTCAAAAAGGCGGCAGGTGCAACTGAGCTAGCTAACGGTCGACTGACCCCTTGAGGTTGGCGCGTTCCGATTTGGAAGGTACCATGTCATAAAAGGGGGATTAATTGAGTCATAATCTAAAATTCATACGACACTTATCACTGCAACCCGTCATTCTTAATTCATAGAACTCCCCTGTTTTAATTGATAATGTGGTGAAGTCTATCAGCGTAATCTTATTTTTCCCATACAATTTTCCCCCATTGTTTTCAGAGACTACAAGAGAAACTGTACTTGTGCATGTTTTGAATGTAACTTTGCTAGTTTAAAATGATTTGGCGGTGCGTTATCTGCGTTGTTTTCATCACTTTTTCGCTGAAGCTCTTACTGAGCCACATCAATCGAATGCACAGCCGCAGTCCTGATTTCAACGCGGAGCCTCAGAAGACTTTTTCATTAAATAAAGACAGAGTCTTTCATTACATACCATTGGTCAAAAGTCTACATCAATTCTTATCGCATCCAAAGATATTCTCTATGATTGAGAAGGGACCACAAAGGTGCAAAGAGGGTTTTTTTCAGGATATTGTTGATGGTGTAGTGAATGTAATATACAGAATTCACCTCCTTCTTAAGTGTGGTTCTACACACTGTTGTTTCATGCCTGTAAGTATGACCGTTGGTTTATGCTTAAAAGTACAACTGTAAAAAGGGATCGTGGTCCCTTTAATTAATCTGTGTTTACGATGACGTGGAGCCCCATGCTTGTTGGTTTACAGGACAGCGCCATCTTGTTTTGTTATAACTTTGACTGTGTGATTAAACGAGACACGCATTCGTGTGCTCAACTTTAATGAACGTCTCCTGCGTTTCAATACGATCTTCACACTGGTGACCCTGACGTTTGTTTGCTGGACGTATCCAGAGACACAACACAACACGACACGAAAATGACGGTGAACGCTGTTACCCTCAAACTCCCCGAATTCTGGGAATCATCTGCGTCAGCATGGTTTGCCCAGACTGAAGCGCAGTTCGCGTTGCGTGAAATCACCGTTGATACTACACGTTACTACTACGTTGTATCAGCTCTTGGAAATTCAACAGCATCCAGAGTGGTGAGCCTCCTTAAAAATCCTCCCGCAGCTGAAAAGTATGCAACACTTAAAGCCCACCTGTTGAAAACTTTTGAACTGTCAGATGCTGAGAGAGCCAGCAGGCTTTTCTCCCTTCAGGGACTGGGTGACAGCAAGCCGTCTGAGCTCATGGACCGTATGCTGGATCTCCTAGGTGAGCACAGACCCGATTTTCTTTTCATGCAACTTTTTCTGCGTCAGCTGCCTTCCCAAGTCCAGGGGCGCAGATAGGTTTTTGAAACTGTGGGGGACAAAGCTGTCAGCAACGCCCCCCCTCCCCCCAACCCTGTGTTGTGCGAAGAATATACTCTGATGCCCTCAGGGCGGCGCTATTACTCAGCCATGACATAACCCATCAAACTTATTTGCCCATCATTGCAAGAAATAAAGCATATTGGTACTGCTTCCAATCACTCACCAAGCATGCCACATGCAGTATGCAAAAACTGTTTTATTTAAACATTAACTGACTTTAAGCACACTGATTCACACCAAAAGAGCAGGCTGTAAAAAACAAAAATGTAATTAAAACACTTCTTACTGTGCCTTACAAACACAAACAGCAAAGCCTACATATATACAAAAATAAGTTTGTAAAAAAGTACTCTACATGAGTTTTCAATAAGTGGCCTCAAATGCAAAAACAGATTAAGTGAAAGATCCAAAAATCTCTCTCCTCCGATCCTTGCCCTGAATATACTGTTGGGCAATGTCTTTGCTATTAAGTTTGTCCAGCCTCTCTTGGTGGATATGGCACACTGCCATTCCATTCACCCTTTTTTGGGTGGTGGTAGACCGCAACCATGTTTTAAGCCTGCGCAAGCCACTGAAACTCCTCTCTGCCTCAGCAGACGATGCAGGCACAACCATTAACAATCGGACCACTGTCTCAACTTGCGCAAAAAGGGCACGAACTTCAACAGGCATTGCTTTTAGGAGCTGTGCAGCATCTGCAGTGGTTTTGTAATTGTACTTGTTCTTAAACATAGCTAATTGGATTTTCAAATCTTCCCACTGGAGCTCAGGGTATTTCTCTGCATTTCTCTGGGCATCTCTCTCTACATTGCTTGCAGTGGGGGTCAGCAGCAAGGCCTCCAATTCCTTAAGTGCATCTATTCCAGGCTGCATAAACCTGTCGGTAAGTTGTGTGTCTACTTTGTCCAGGACTCGGTAGAACTCCACTCTGTGGAACTCCACAGCAGATGCAGGCCTGTGTGCAGGTGCTGGCCCAGAATACCTCTTAGGGGGCCTTTGTGTGCGAGGTAGAGCAATGGGCTCTAGAGACAGCTTCTCAACCATGTCCTCTGCTTCCTTAAAGACTGCCTCAAAGTGGTCTGACTTTCTTTTGGATCTTAAACTCTCTTGGACAACAGAGACTGCAGAGACCATGCCCTCCACTGTCTGGGTTCTTTTCTGGAGAGATGTATTCAGCAATTCCAGTTCCCTAATCACATCTAAGGCCAGCATGAGCCCCAGTACAACATTGCCTTGTTGCAGCCTAACATGTAGGCCCTCTGCCCGACTTGCAGATTCCGAATTGCTTGCAGACATCTGATCGAGTGATTGCAGCACTGTGCCATATTGCCCGAGAACAGCACGGATAGCAGGTGTGCGTACTGTCCACCTTGTGGGACATAAAGGCCTGATAGACTGCACTGGCCCTTCTCCTTCAGATGCGGCAATGGCTTTGAATTTGTCTTTCAGTTTGCCAGACTGACCACAAAATGTGCCAAGGTCATGGATCCAGTCAAGGGCATTTCTGATGAAAGGGGAGGTTGTGCAAGCTTGCTGTGTGACTAAATTTACACAGTGTGCACCACAATGGATATATGGTGCTAATGGCTGGCTTCTTTGGATGACTGCTTGGGCGCCTGCATATTTGCCAGACATATTTGAAGCACCATCGTATGCCTGACCTCTAAGGCTCGATATTGGCAGATTTAATCTCAACAGCACATCCAAAATGATTTTGGCAAGATTTTCGCCTGTTGTTGAAGTTGTCTCATACAACCCAATGAACTCTTCATGCACCATCAAATCTTTGTCAACATAACGTAGACACAGGGCCTCCTGCTCCACGCCTGAGATATCCCTTGTCCCATCCATTATGATGGCATACTGTAAAACTGGGAGGGACTGTATCTCGTGTGCAATTTCCCTGATGATTGATGTACTCATCAAATCTAACATCTCATTTTGGCAATCCCAAGATGTGTGCACTCCCCTCTTTCCAGACAACCATCTTGTAAAAGCTGGATCCCCCTCAGCTTTGTATTTCAGGAGCTGGTTAAAGTTGCCTTCATGATGTTCATGCCCCCTAAAGGCCATCCCCTGCCTTGCCAGGTGCATAACACCCCCTATTATTTTTAACAGGCTTTCTCTGCTTTCTGCCTGTTGCGCACTGACTGCACTGCTCAATTGTGTGGTTATAGGTTTACTTTCATATGCAGCTGTTGTGACAGCCACTTTGTGACCAGCTGATTTTTCGTGGATGGAGAATCTTTCCAGGGCTTTTCTCCAGTTTCTAAAGCCGGAGTTTACAAAAGCTGGGTCTATGCTCTTGGCTTGAGCTGGTTTTGCACTTCTGTAATATTTAGAGCACTGAAAACACAGAACACCATCGATGCCAGGATTGACATGCAGCCAGGGATGCTTTTCATACCATGCTTTCTGGAATGACAGAGTACGGTCCTTCATCACTTGTTTTTTCACAAATTTAGGGTCAGGTTGATTTGGTTTCGTATATGTACTAATCATGTCAACCTCCTCTCCCTTTCCTACATCTGCCTCTGGCCTTGCCATCTCGTCTCCTGTCCATCCTTCTTCTGACCCTCCTCCTCTCTCTCCTTCTTCTGTCCCTCCCTCTTCTCCCTCTCTTCCTTCTGCCTCTTCCAGCTGTAGGCCTAATGCACTACTACTGCTGCTACCCTCCAGTGGTGGATCACTTTCAGTTTCACCTCTCTCACTGCCATCTTCAGGAACTACCTGCAGGCCAGGACCATGATAACATTTTAATATACTATAAACATTATAACTGCTTTAAGGCATTAGCACCATGGACATACAAGCTACCACAGAGGCTACTGGTCCCAGACGGCATATCTCTACAAGAGATTGTAAGATTCTATAAGTATGCCAACATAATGTGTTGCTATGGGAGGCAAACTTCCTGTCTGTATAAATGAGTGTGTCAACCAGCATCATAGTAGCCTACAAGCATTTTATTTTCATAAGCTTCAAAATAATAAAATATATGTAATTTTGTGTAGTGCACTTTTGTCTATAATGGTTAGTAATGCCTACAAAGTTCGATTCTGGACAAAAAATAATGTACTGTGTCTGGTAAGATAGCAAGCTAACAGGCTCAGTCATTCAAGTTCAATGGAGGTTCAATGGGGATCTGCTAAACGCCAACACTGATTCACCTTAAATTGAACACATTGCGTCAGTCTAAATGATTGAATATTACCATGTCCATTTCAGTTAATATCTGTCATGATATCTGACTGAGTGTTAGTAATTAAAATTACTGTTTATAGTTTAAAATGATCACGTTAGCGCCACTACAGTGGCATTTGTCTAGCTCTAAAGTTCGTTTTTCTCATGATTCAACCTGTAACAACTTAGGCTAAGCCTACACCATTAGATACACCATCACAGATTCAAGTACACATTTCCAAAAGACCCCCAACAACTCCAGAAAGTTGCAATGGCCGATTAAACTGATAATAAATAAATGCATAAAGGTTGATTCCCTCCCCTTGTGAAATTGGCACTTCTCTTCCTCTACGTTCTCACTGTCTGTCTCTAGGCCTACTCCATACAGTTTTTCTTAAACGGCGACATTACTCCGAACAGACAACCAAAAAAATGCAAGGTGATATGATACCGTAATGCACAGTTTACTTACAGTTGATGCTTTTAAAAAAAACGATGCAATAGTTTTCTGCTTCTTAGGTTTGGCTGGCCTCATCCTGCATGTGTTATGGGGTCCTGAATTAGGAGGTGTCTCACTGATGCCTGTCATACTCGTTCTGGGTAACCATGGAAACCAGGCGTGAGACAACGCCAGAAAGATAACTTTTAGAATCTCTGAAAACGAAGATCCGTCTTTGATCTGACTGTTTTATGTGAGTTGTTGCAAAGCAGTAAATTAGTCTTTTGATTGTCTGAGAGGTTCGCCTTATGCAAAGACAGAAAGCTGATTTTTTTTTCCAAATAAAAGTGAGGGGGACGGATTGAAGGTCGTTCGAATCTGTGTACGTCAGAACCCCCACGACGTACACGCTATCTGCGCCCCTGCCCAAGTCAGAGCTGCATTAGCAAACACCACAATCACTGATTGTCGGAGACTGGCTGAAGAGGCTGATAAATTTTTCCTGGCGAGTCAAGGGCACTGTGTCATGGCGGCGCTCCTTTCCGCGCACGTCGTTCCTGTGCCACAGGACGATTCCGCACTCATTGCTGCAACATCTTCTCGTCGGCAGCAGTTTTCAGGCCGGCAGCAGTCTACAGGTCGGCAGCAGTTTTCAGGCCCCCAGCAGTTTTCGGGTATGTGTTTTTACCATGAGAAGTTTGGACCGAAGGCTCTTAAATGCCGTCCTACATGCAGTTTCGGCGGGTCGGGAAACGCCAGGGCCGGCGCTCAGTAGTGGCCATGAGCGTTGGCCGCGTAGGCAGGCTGCTTTTCATCCGTGACAGCATCTCCGGACGACGTTTCCTGTGCGACACGGGTGCACAGAGGAGCGTCCTGCCTGCATCCCGTTTGGACATTGCGACAGACAGCCATGGCCCCCCTATGGAAGCTGCTAATGGGACCCCCATCCGCACATATGGAAAGAGATATGTTGAGTTGTGTTTCGGAGGGCATCGGTTTGGCTGGGATTTTGTTACAGCCAACATTGCTTTTCCCCTCCTTGGTGCCGATTTTTTGTGTGCACACGGACTGTTAGTGGATGTCAAGAACCGCCGTTTGATTGACGCTGTCACGTTTTGTTCATATAGGTGCACGCTCAGCGGGGCTGACTCCATACAACTGTCTAGTATGCTCTCATCCTCAGATGACTTCCAACGTCTACTGGCTGGTTTCCCGGCCCTCACTCAGCCCACTTCCTCGGCGTCTGCCGTGAAGCATGGTGTGGAGCACCATCTCGCCACTACTGGTCCTCCCGTTTACGCCCGTGCTCGGCGCCTCGACCCGACCAAGCTTGCCGTTGCAAAGGCTGAGTTTGCTAACATGGAGCGCCTGGGCATAGTCCGCCGATCCGACAGCCCGTGGGCGTCACCCCTCCACATCGTCCCCAAACCCGGTGGCGGCTGGCGCCCGTGTGGCGACTGGCGCCCGTGTGGCGACTACCGGCGGCTTAATGAGGCAACAACACCTGACCGATACCCAGTCCCGAACATACAGGATTTTTCATCACACCTGGCTGGTATGGTGATTTTTTCCAAGGTTGACCTCGTCCGGGGTTATCATCAGGTGCCGGTACACTCACTGGACATTCCCAAAACAGCAGTTATCACGCCATTTGGCCTGTTTGAGTTTTTGAGAATGCCGTTCGGCCTTAAAAATGCTGCTCAATCTTTTCAACGCCTCATGGACTCTGTCCTACGAGACCTGCCTTTTCTTTTTGTGTACTTAAACGACATCCTGGTAGCAAGCACTTCCAAAGCTCAGCATCTGGCGCACCTCAGAACACTTTTTGAGCGCCTCAGCCAACATGGGCAAATTGTTAACCCCGCCAAGTGCCAATTCGGTCTCTCCACCATCGATTTCCTGGGACACAGAGTCACCAAGGATGGTGCAGTCCCTCTCCCATCAAAGGTGGAGGCGGGTGACACAGTTTCCACGCCCGCTCACTGTCAAGGCCCTGCAGGAGTTCCTGGGCATGGTGAATTTTTACCACCGGTTCATTCCTCGAGCCGCCCAGTTCATGCGGCCCTTGCACGAGGCCTTGAAAGGTAAGCCCAAGCACGGTGTAGACTGGACTGAAAGCAGGGTCAAAGCTTTTGCTGACACAAAGACAGCCCTGGCGAACGCCGCCATGCTGGCACATCCTTCTCCCTCAGCCTCCATCGCCATCACCTCGGACGCCTCAGACTACGCTGTCGGTGCCGTCTACGAGCAGTGGGTAGGCGGGGCCTGGCAGCCGCTTGCTTTCTTCAGCCGTCAGTTGCGCCCCAGTGAACGGAAGTACAGCACCTTCGACCGGGAGCTGCTTGGCCTCTACCTCGCCATCAGACACTTTCGTTCCCTGCTGGAAGGGCGACACTTCACCGCTTTTGTCGACCACAAGCCGCTGACTTTCGCCATGGCCAAGGTGGCTGAGCCGTGGTCCGCCCGCCAGCAACGTCATCTGTGCTACATTTCCGAGTTCACCACGGATTTACAGCATGTTGCAGGTAAGGACAACCAGGTGGCTGACTGCCTGTCACGGGCTGTGGCAGGGGCAGTCCATCTTGGTTTGGATTACAGCCGAATGGCAGCGGACCAGACCACAGACCCAGACGTGCAACACCTTAAGAGCTCAACTACTGGGCTGATGATGGAGGATGTGGTTTTTGGCAATACCAGCACCACGCTCCTGTGTGACGTCTCCACAGGCTCCCCTCGGCCAATCATTCCCATGGCTTGGCGACGACAAGTTTTTGATGCCGTCCATGGTCTCTCCCACCCTGGTTCTAAAGCGTCACAGAGGCTGGTTGCGGCAAAATTTGTTTGGCACGGCCTCAAGAAGGACGTTCGGGACTGGGCTAACACCTGTGTTGAGTGCCAACGGGCCAAAGTACACCGCCACACTAAAGCCCCGTTAGAGTTGTTCCCAGTGCCAGAGAGACGGTTTGACCATGTTAACATTGATCTGGTCGGCCCTCTGCCCTCCTCACAGGGTTTCACCTACCTGTTGACCATGGTTGACAGGACCACCCGTTGGCCTGAGGCTGTGCCACTGACATCGCTGGCATCTGTGGAGATGACACGTGCATTTATCGGCACCTGGGTTGCCCGTTTCGGCACTCCATCAGACATATCCTCTGACCGGGGCGCGCAGTTTACGTCTGAGCTGTGGAATGCTGTTGCCCAGAGCCTAGGAGTGAAACTCCACCGCACTACTGCATATCACCCGCAGGCGAACGGACTCTGTGAGCGATTTCATAGGTCGATGAAGGCTGCTCTTCGTGCCAGCCTCAAAGACTGCAACTGGGTCGACAAGCTCCCGTGGGTAATGCTGGGCATCAGAACTGCACCAAAGGAGGACCTACAGTCCTCATCCGCAGAGCTTGTTTATGGCCAGCCGTTGCGGGTTCCAGGGGATTTTGTCCCTAGCACCACTGCCCCTTGGTCTGCAACTCTCCAGCGAGCCACGCTACTGGACAATGCGAGGCTTTTCGCTCCTATCCCTACTTCCCGTCACGGCCTCCCTCAGTCGCACATCCCCGCTGGGCTTCAGACGGCTGATTATGTTTTCATTCGCCACGATGCCCACAGGGGACCGCTACGCCCGCCCTACGAAGGTCCATTCCGTGTGTTGGAGACAGGGGATAAACATTTTGTGGTGGACATGGGTGGCAAACCGGAGCGACTCTCTGTTGACCGCCTCAAACCCGCTCATTTGGATGTGGCTAGGCCCATTGAATTGGCCCAGCCCCCAAGACGCGGGCGACCTCCAGGTCTGCCCCCACCCCCTGCTCCCCTCCCTCCCAAAACCCCCACACTGCATGCCCCACACCCGTGTCATGGTGAGACACCTGCCGCAGTAGTGCCTCCTCTGCCTCCTGTACGGCACAGCCGTTGTGGCCGTTTAATACGACCACCTCACCGATGACTGTTTTTTTTGTTTTTCTTCTTATATGGTGAATTCTGGGGGGACGTGTGTAGTGAATGTAATATACAGAATTCACCTCCTTCTTAAGTGTGGTTCTACACACTGTTGTTTCATGCCTGTAAGTATGACCGTTGGTTTATGCTTAAAAGTACAACTGTAAAAAGGGATCGTGGTCCCTTTAATTAATCTGTGTTTACGATGACGTGGAGCCCCATGCTTGTTGGTTTACAGGACAGCGCCATCTTGTTTTGTTATAACTTTGACTGTGTGATTAAACGAGACACGCATTCGTGTGCTCAACTTTAATGAACGTCTCCTGCGTTTCAATACGATCTCCACAATGGCTTCCTTTTAAAATCACATCCCTTCTTTTCAGAAAAACCAAATGCATTGCAAATTATTCTGTACACAGATGAAATAGAGATTTGTAATCCAATAGGATCCTTCGGATCAAAAAATAAACTGTTGATGGTGTATTACACCCTTGCAAACATAAATCCAAAATACAGGTCTCAACTTGCTTCTATTAGGTTACTTGCCATGGCTAGATCCGTAGACCTCCGTAAATGTGGTGTAGATGCAATATTAAACAGAATCAAAGAAGACATGGATGCATTGTACAATGGTGTTACAATGCAAACAATTAATGGACAGAAAACTATTTTTGGTGCCATGGTCTCTGTCTGTGGTGACACACTGGCACAGCATGAACTGGCAGGGTTTAAGGAGGGTGTTGGCTTTGCCTACAGTAAATGTAGACACTGCGAGTGTTCTTTTGAGGACATGCAGTCACACTTTAACGAGGATGCATTTACTAAAAGAACCCTGAAGACGCATATCAGACAGACCCATGAAATAGAAAAGGCAGATACAGACTTGCTTCGCAACAACTTGAGAACAACATGGGATAAATCGAAGGAGCAAATTAGTCGAATTCCCTGCCTTTGACATGATACAACAAACTCCTCAAGACATTATGCATGTTATTCTGGAGGGTACAGCTCCTTTGGAAATCAAGGGTGTGTTGCACCATCTTATTCAGTCAGGAGTGATGGATCTGGACTCTGTGAATTCTGCTATTTTGGGTTTCCCTTATTCCCCTATGGATGTGAGAGATAGGCCATCCCCAATTTCACATAGTACATTAACGTCAATTGATGGTAAATTAAAACAGTCGTCTGGGCAAATGCTTGTCCTGCTAAGGATATTGCCATTTGTTTTTTGGGAGCTTGGAGGACAATCCATATGTGCATCTAATAAATGAGCTACTAGAGATTGTGCAGATAGTTTTTGCTCCTGTTCTTACCATTACAACTGTTTGTAGATTGAAGTCACTGATTGAAAATCATATGAGGCATTGGAAGGAGCTTTTCCCAGAACGCAATATTACACCTAAACAGCATTATATGATACATTTGCCATCACAAATTAAATCACTGGGTCCAATGGTTAGACATATGTGTATGCGTTTTGAATCTAAACATTGCCTCTTTAAACAATGGGTTTCGAAAGTCAATTTTAAAAATATTTGCAAGTCTTTGATCAGTCAGAATCAAATGTATGAAAGCTGCCAAAATGTTGACCCTTTGTCACACCCAATCTTTTCAAATGAAAGAGAGATGGGACCTGTATCTGAGATTCAAGACCTACAGTATTTACAAGGAAAACTGAGAGACTTCCTAGGATATGATGAAGTAAACCATGCTGTGTCAGTCAAGTGGCTTATGATAAATGGCAATAAATACATAACACAGAAATCAATGATCCTTGCCAAAGTAGTACATGGTAATATGCCAGAATTTGGACTGGTTAAAAACATACAGTGGTATGCAAAAGTTTGGGCACCCCTCTGAGATTTCATGACAATTTGCTTTTCCTTTATAATAGAAGATCACAGCAACAACATTTGTTTTCCTACAAAGATGTAGACGTTTTAGTGTTTTCCAGACCAAAATTCTTAGGGTAGCATTACATAGTTTTATTATAATAAAATAAAATGCAAAAAATGGGATGTGCAAAAGTTTGGGCACCCTTATAAATAGCATTCATTTCAACACCTGTACGGATTTATAGCTGACAGGTTGCTGCACAAAATTGCTTTGATTAGCTCATTAGACCTTCAATTACAAAGACAGGTGGAACCAATCATGAAAAAGGCTATTTAACATAGGTAATAGCTGGCTGTGCCTGGCCTAGGTTCTTTCTTAGGGAGTGGCAAGATGGGGACCTCAAAACAACTCTCCACTGACCTGAAAGCTAAGATAATCCAACATTATAAATTAGGAGAAGGGTACAAAAAATTATCTGACAGGTTTAAACTGTCTGTCTCCACAGTCAGAAACGTAGTTGTGAAATGGAAGGCCACAGGAACAGTCCGTGTGAAGGAAAGATGTGGTAGGCCGACAAAAATAGGGGAAAGGCACAGGCGAAGGATGGTGAAAATGGTCACAGAGAAGCCACAGACCACCTCCAGAGAACTACAACAACATCTGGCTGCTGATGGTGTAGTTGTTCACCGTTCCACAATCCAGCGTACTTTGCACCAGGAAGAGCTCATTGGAAGGGTGATGTGCAAAAAGCCTTTCCTGAGTGTTAATCACAAGAAGAGTCGCATGAGGTATGCAAAAGCACATCTGGACAAGCCAGAAGCATTTTGGAACAAAATACTGTGGTCAGATGAGACCAAGATTGAGTTATTTGGTCATAACATGAACAGGTATGCATGGCGAAAAAAACACACTGCATTCAATGAAAAGAACTTGTTGCCCACTGTAAAATTTGGTGGAGGATCTATCATGTTATGGGGCTGTGTGGCTAGCACAGGTACTGGAAAACTTGTTAAAGTTGAGGGCCACATGAATTCCTTACAGTACCAGGAGATTCTTGACAAGAATGTTCTAGAGTCAGTCACAAAGTTGAAGCTACGCCGGGGTTGGATTTTTCAGCAGGACAATGATCCTAAGCACCGATCAAAATCCACCAAGGAATTCATGCAGAAGCACAGGTACAATGTTCTGGAATGGCCATCCCAGTCCCCAGACCTTAACATCATTGAAAATGTATGGATTTATTTGAAGAAGGCTGTCCATGCACGGAGGCCAAGAAACCTGACTGAACTGGAGACGTTTTGTGTGGAAGAATGGGCCAAAATACCACCTGCCAGGCTTAAGGGACTTGTCTGTGGCTACAGGAGGCGTCTACAGGCCGTTATTGCAGCAAAAGGAGGCAATACTAAATATTAATGGAATTATTTCTTAGGGGTGCCCAAATTTATGCACATGCCTATTTTTGTTTGAATGCACATAAACATGTTTCTGTTTGACCAATAAAAGTTATTTCACTACTGAGATGTTTCTGTTACCATAAGGTATAACATATGTTAAAATGAAGTTGCTGCTTCAAAAGCTCAGCAAGTGACAAACTGATGCAGTGGTTTTCCTAAGGGGTGCCCAAACTTTTGCATACCACTGTATATCTTGCTGATTCTAAGCTCTATTGTTTAGAATACCAACCATTTCAAACTGTACACTTTGATAGAAATGTCATGGCATATCAAGTTGAGGTCCCACACCTTGCGCAGGCTACTGAAATAGTCGATGCTGAAAACCTGGTGGATTTTACCCCTTATTACACAACTAGCAGCAAAGGTCAAACATTTGTACAGATAAAATACTATCTTGGGGATGTAATAGAACTGCGCAACAGTGAAAACTAACTCATTGTGTGTTCCCCAGACATGGTATGACCCTTTTAAAATAGCCTTGTCATTTGACCTTGAGAGAACAAATGATTGAAAATCTGTTGCAGATGAAAACATACAATACAGTGAATCTGAATGAACAATAAAGCATTTCTGCTGGATATTGTTTTAAATGTTACAAGTTAAATGTTTACTAAAGATCAAATGTCAATTTACAGTTCTGTGTCAATGTACCAGTTTATTACATAGATACTACACAACAATACTGTATTGTTTCATTGATAATAAAACAATTGATCTGGCTGCTTGTTTTAAGTATGTAAAGAGATTAGATTATGTCAAAGTTAGTTTTCTTAATTATGCTTGAAATAAGAAATTATTACTTTGAAAAAGCAGTTTTATACTTGTAAGTGTTGATGACACAGCTTTGTAACTGTTGATATTCTAGCTTTAAGCATGTTCTTACTCAAAACAGGTCATAAAATCTCAGTTACAAGCTGTAATATCTTATTTAGATAATTAAGGACAGAAACACTTAAAACCAGTGAAACAGTCTAACATAAAAACTGCTTACTAAGAAGAACTATCTTATCGGACAAAAAATAAGCATATATCCCTTGATCTAAGATATTTCTTCTTACTTAGATTTCAGTTTTTGCAGTGTGGTAAAGGTGCAGCTAGTTTGAATGGCTCTGTATACTGCAGGGTAGCTGCTGAATTTACTCCAGGTGAACTAAAGTCTGATTTAAGGGCTGATTATATTTACCATCATTAATCCTAATCTGTAAAGTAACTAAAGGTAGTATTAAATGTAGAGGAGTAAAAGTACACAGTAGCATAAAATTGAACTTAAGTGCAGTACAGTACATCTACTTAGTTACTTTACAACACTGTGTGCAGTTTAACCATTATCTATTTCTTGCAAAAAGAGTGTATTGTATTTATGTATTGCATTTTTATCATAATTTATCATTTTACCTCCAGCTTGCGGTGGTCCAGCACGTCGTAGGTCTTGGACGTGGTTGTGGAGACGATGGTCTGGTAGCGAACGTAAATCTTTTCAATGCCCTCCACCTGCAACATAATGTCAACATTTAGATTTCCCCCCTACATCAACAATCTGTCTGGTTAAATCAAATGAAATAATTATTTCTGTATCAGAGCAGAAATATATATATTACCTGCTAAACTTTGACTGACAAAAATGTTTAAATGTAATACAGTCTTATTATACGTCTTTTTTAATAGATTATTATTCCTATAATATATATCTGCATGGCAAAATTATAAGATATTATATAATACACTGCCTGGCCCAAAAAAAAGGTCACACTAATATTGGTTGGACCGCCTTTAGCTTTGATTACGGCACGCATTCACTGTGGCATCGTCTCCACAAGCTTCTGCAATGTCACAACATTTATTTCTGTCTTGCATTAATTTTTCGCCAAGATCTTGTTTTGATGACGGGAGATTCGGACCACTGCCCAAAGTCTTCTCCAGCACATCCCAAAGATTCTCAATCGGGTTCAGGTCTGGACTCTGTGGTGGCCAATCCATGTGTGAAAATGATGTCTCATGCTCCCTGAACCACTCTTTCACAATTCAAGCGCCAGGGGATCCTGGCATTGTCATCTTGGAACATGCCCGTGCCATCAGGGAAGAAAAAATCCATTGATGTAATAACCTGGTCCTTCAGTATTATTCAGGTAGCCAGCTGACCTCATTCTTTGGGCACGTTGCTGAACCTAGACCAGAGCAGCTACAGCAACCCCAGATCATAGCACTGCCCCCACAGGCTTGGGACCTTTTTTTTGGCCGGGCAGTGTATTTGTATACATGTATATTTGTAGGAATGTGTAAACCTATACAGGGAATTTTATTTATTTAGAATTAATTAAATTAGCAAAATCTTGAACATATCGCTTCATTGATTGATTGAAATAGTTTGATGTAAGAAACACAACTTTGTGGAATGTAAAGCACAAGAGCTTAAAAAAATACAATTTATATTTGGTGTTGATCGACATGTTCGCCATCAATGAAGTAAATCTATCTCTCTATGCATAAAAGCCTGAGCCACCTTCATGTGTTGCAGAGCAGCCAGGCTCTCCAGCGAAGACGCCATGTCGCCGATCTTCTCCAGACGCCTGCAGAAAGCATCAAACTTCCCGAAGATGTAGTTCTCACTGAAGAGAAGAGGAACACTCTGAAGGTGTTAACTTATACTCAAGAGTGATTTTGGGGAAAGCGTGTGCTTCTGCACGGTGCTCACCTGAAGTCAAACTGTCTGTTGTCAGGGTTTTCTCTCAGTTTGTCTCTGACCATCTGGAAACTTCTCTGGTACTCAGCATTCAACTTACAGCAGTCTGAGATACGCTGCAGCAGCACAGGCCTGACACACACACACACACAGACACACAGACACAGACACACACACACGTTTATTTTCCTGTGGTTGTTTTGTGTCTCTTTTTAGTCTTTTGAGTTTCTGTTGACACACACTTGTGTCTCTTTGTAATGTTGTGTCTCTGTAGGTCTTTGTAGACATGAAATCTATAGTAAATGTGACAGCTCTTCATCAGTGAGGAATATAACGTATCAGAAGATTCTGATGAGACACGATAACCTGTAGACTGCAGCAGTATGCCTATGAAAATCAATTAGGAAATTGTAGGTTAAAGCTAACGTTAGAAGTTAAAGAAAATATAAGCTAGTTAGGTAGCTAACCATTCTATTCAATAATATGTCAAAAAAAATAATCTTTCACACATCCACTGACGGTCCATCTCAGACAGAGTACCCGGAGTAACCTCTACCGCTCCAAAAGTGAGCTGCTCTAAATAACTGAATGGTACCCTCCAACACACCCCGAATCCACTGAGTCACATGACACGGAAGCTATTGAAAACAATCCAGACTATTTCATTAACACATTTA
>NC_086352.1:31043435-31073280 GCF_036324505.1 Eleginops maclovinus | reverse complement strand
CCAAAGGTAAACGGGAGAAGGCACCAAAAAGTACATCATTTCGGATGTCAAAGAAACCGTTCCGGGTTTTGTGATCAGACTTTTTAAAGCTTTTTCAACACCCGGGGCCCAAACCTTTCCCCCTACCACCAAGACCTTCCCGGTTTGGGTTGAGACTGGGGCAGAAAGGCAGAGGGTTTTAAAGTCGAATCATTATGGGAAGACACCCACCACTACCACCGCAAATGAGTGTAACGACATTCATTGATCACTCTGAAAAACGACCCGATGCACCCGGTCACCCCCCACCTACAAAAGGAGCAGCACACTACGAACTGCCCAAAGGGCGGAAACCCTCATCTTGCTAGGCAGGACTTTGTGAGGACCCCATAACTTTTGAAAAAATGAGTGGCCCTCACATTGCCCCTTCGGAAAAGGTGGTTTTGGGATGGGTCCGGGTAGGAGACGTGTCCCTGGGAATGCACAAAAACCACTGTGAGCACGTTCAAGAAAGTGTGCTACAAAATGCCGACCCCTATTTTCCCCATGGGGGCCCATAAAACTGATGAAGTGTGTCCCATGGCGGGGAGCAGAAGAAAAACCCCAAAAGGGCTTCTTTGGAGGCCCTTGGACTACAGGTCTTCAACAAGCCCGAGTCCAAACAAAACCCCCCCCTCCATTTGGACAACTTTTTTTTTTGGAAAACATGCACCAAGAAAATGTTGAGACACGTCAAACAAGGGTTGCACCTCTCCCCTTCAGATTCCCCCGCCATGTTTATCCAACCCCCGCGAACAGGTGTTCCCTCCTTCCCCCCCTGGAAAAAACACTGGGAGAAAAACTGAGAGGGCCCATTTTCTATAATTCTGAAGAAAATTTTGACAACAGCATGCAGAAGGGGTTTCCCCCACTAGGGGAGAACGAAGAGGTTGGTACCTGCCAAAAAAAAAAGCCGGAAGGTCCGCTGGTGTTTGATCCCGTCAAGTACTTCAGCACATCTTTTAAAAGGTGTTTTTCTGTCAGGCCGAACACTAACTCATCTTGGGGTGCTGATCCCTTTCGCAAGGGTCAGGGAGCAGTGATTTCTGATACAGCAGTGTTCCATGCTTTTTTGTCCGGGGACCCCGGGAACTACCTGAGGTTTTTTTGGTACAGAGACAATGACATTTAAGGGGCATCCTCGGGGAGGGGCCTGTTTTCAGCAACATCCTCCCCCCTCCGTGCCCTATGGACTAAGGAAGCCACCCTGAAGGGGCACACAAACACGGGGAAGGCACGGTCCATTTGTCAACATCATTTTTACGTGTGGGGCTCACGGGGGCCCAACTGAAACTGAAGCCACAACTATAAGGAGAACACAGGGCCCCTTCAGTGAATCGAACCCGAACTTCCAAAAATTTGCTCAAACAGTGAAACCCCTCCTTAAGGCCTTTGCCCCCGGGGCAGAGCAGCCCGAAAAAACCTTGCCCTTTGCGGGGGCTACACCCGTGCAGCATTTGGGACGCTTTTTGGGCACGACGACACCTTTTACATTTGCAGTCTCGACACAAGAAACCCTCATCGCAGGGTTCGTCAATGTGAATAGGGGGCTTCGATCCTTTTTGGGATGGCCACCCCTGATTTGAAGGCAAAAATCTCTTGGGGGAAAAACAGTGTCAAAACATTTAAAATGGGTGTCCTCTACCAGAACAAAAGCTGAAGAAAGGGGGAAGGTGGCGGGTCACGCATACTAAGAAAGCTGATTCCCCTTTCATACACGTAAAACGTCACTTTACAATGCTGTACACACGGGCTATGTGTGTTCTCTGAGCGCCAAAAAGGCCATTGGAGTTGTGGCCTATCTCGGACCATTAAAGCTGAAGGACAAGTCGAAGTGGGGATTATTTTGGAAGGCAAGCTGGCCCACAAAAATTGCCTACTATTCCTCGGTTGGAATTGTGGCTGCAGTATTACAGGGGAAAGTCGCCGAATCATTAAAGTGAATGGACATGAAGTGTGCGATAAGTTTATTGGACAGCAAGATCGTGTTGGATACTTTCACAATCAGCCCAAATGTTCTACTCTTTGTTCAAAAATTTGGTTCCGATGAATTTCAGCCCAAAAGCCCTCCCCAAAATAGCTTACGTCAAACGGGGAAAACCGGTGATGACGCACCCAGGTCATTCCGCGTTCAAGACAAAGACTAAGTGGTTGTTTGGCCCATTTTTTTTTGCACAAACCAGGTCCATCTTTCACAGACAAGATCTTCTCCAGCAAGGGAGAAAGTCGAGCTCTCGCTGACGATTCTGGCGGCATGGGTGGGGGTTCCCTCCCCACTCCCCCCCTGCCAAGCTCCCGGGAAAATGGATTTGATTCCCAAAACGGGATAAAAAAGGGGGGACATTGTGCCCCTGAAGGACATCAAGGGACGTAGCCCCGGGGCCCATGGCAATGATCACAGTGTTTTCCCCTGGGAAAGACCAAAGAAAGGAAGGTGGACTCAGGACATGGCCCAAAGGTTTTTGCGAAGGTTTCCTGAGACAGGTCAAAAGGTTCAGAGACATTTGTAGTTAATAGTGCCCTTTAAGGTCAGACGGGGAGTGTTCTCCCCTCAGACATTTAAGTTTAATTTGACTCTTATTTTGCGGTTTACGGGCAAAACGGGGAGTAAAAAAATCGCGTAACGGAAGTAAAAAATCGCATAACAAAAGTGGGAAATCCGATAGAATTCACAACGTTAGAAAACGTGAGAAAGGGCGGGGGTTAAAGATGCAGCGGTCAATACCCAGTGAAAATACATCCCCTGTTGACCCCCCAGCAGAAGCACCCTTTTTTCATTCCTGTCTCCTCAAAATGCCTCCTCTCTCCTGCGTCAGCTGTGTGCAGTTCGGGGGTTTTGTGCGGCCTTAACCTTTTTCCCGATCCACATGCAAGGGCCCACATCTTTTTTCGCCCTCCATCAAAACACTGAGTGTGGTTAAACCGGGCCCCCATAAAGCCTAGGTTCTCTTAGAGCATCCACAGCCAGTTGGTTCCGGTACATCACGAGTAAGTTATCAACTCCTCTACAATCATCTACTCAAGAGCGAGAAAAACCCTCCTGGGCAGAAAAAAACCCCCCTGCTCAAGTGAACACCCGACTTTCGACCCACATCCGACAGGCGGGCTAATAAAAGATCCAAAACTAGTTTTTGGGCAAATAAAAAGTTTTTTGTGAACCCCCCCAAAATTTTTAAAGATTGTTTTCGAAATGGGTCATTTTCGAAGTTTCACCAGTGACCTTGGGGGCAAAGTAAAAAGCTGCAGTGGGTTTTATGTGTCTTTGCTTTTGACCCACACACACACACAAAAAAAAAAAAAAAAAAAAAAAAAAAAAAAAAAAAAAAAAATTTTGAATATCTGTTTTATTTACAAGTAAGATAAATGACGTTGTGTTTTAATGAGGGGCTGGGGAAATAGGCATCCAATCTGCGGAAAACTGTGAACTGGTTTTTAATTGTTGGGGTTGCTGGTTGTTTAAACAAGCATTTAGTTGTGTACAGTACAAAGTTCTTACGGTGAAAGACAGTAATTGCACTTACCCTTTTACACCTTTTTTAGTTTTCTAAAGCGTTGGTGTTCGGGTCAAAGGTTGCAGGTCCAATTGTAAAGGCGCGGTCTAAAGTGTAAGGTAAGGTAAGTTCATTTCTGCAGCCCCCCCTTGAAAGCACTCATCTTTTTAATTTAATTAATGATTCTGGATTTTATTCAACATCTGCATCATCGGTCGGAAAGTCGCCCCTTTACGCGGCTTTGCATTGTTAAAAAAAAAGGGTCAGGGACACGATTTTATGGCCACCACCCTCCTATCTACTTATTATGTATTTCTCTCCACACGCATACTTTTCCTGCCTTCAAGTCTTTTTGGTTTTTCATAATTCCAGCAAGCATGATTGGGCTTCTGCAGTGTTAAAAAGAACATGAGGTATATAAAAAAAATTTCAGTCACTTTGGGCAAATCATTAAGGCAAATTTTTTGAGCCAAAAAAGGAACAGCAAGTTTATTTTTTTTGTAAACGTAGGCCAAAGAAGCCTTAATTTTCAAAAAGATCAAAAAAAGTTCTTTTATGTTTACAATTTTTCTTTCACATACACTTAATTAAAGCAACTAACATGGCAACCTGCGAATGTTTTTTAATCGTTAATAGAATTTTTTGGCCTTATTTTTTTTTTTGGCTTGGAAAATGTTAAGGGTAATGCAAAGAATCACAAAAAAATCTCTTTTAAATTTTTGTCTTAGTTTTTGTCAAATTGTTCCCAAGAATAGGAAGAAGAAATTGATGAGCTTCAAATGTACAAATTCCCAAAAAAAAAACAACCCCCCATTTTTATATTCCTTGGGATTTAAGTGGGGTGTGTGTGTTGCATGTTTGCAGGGTTACATAATACCTTTTTTTTACTTTTTTTTAAAATGAAATGATTTTTTTTGGTTTAGTTTGAATCTATAGTCGTTTGCTCACCGAACGGAATGGTGTTTGATCCACCCTTCCCCCCCCGCCGGGAGGTCTGTAGAGCTGGCTTGCCGAAGGGGTTTGACTTTGTGTCTCCTATGTTCCTTTTGTGCACAGTGAGGGGTGGAGTGGGTGGAAAAGCGGCAAGAGCCACTACCGGCACACGGCAGGCGGTGAGGGATAAAGGAGCTGGTGGTTTGTGTGAATTAGAGAGATGAGGGGATTCCCATCACGTTTTCTGGTATATTGGGTTTATCCCATTTTTGCACATTTCCCTGTTTTACAAGCGATGATTCCCTTTCCCACCAGACTCTTTATCAGTGGGGGAGGGGGGGCAACTGTGCCCCTCCTGGCCCAAACAGGTGGTGGTGGGTAGGAGGTGGGTTGTGGAGTGGTGTTTGGCTTGGCGGCTTCTTTTCAATGATTTTTTCCCCCCCACTTTGTCATCATCAGAGTCACCAAAGAAATGACTTAAAGTGGGTTGGAAAAAATAACCAATCAGCTGTCAACAAAGTGTTTTCTTTAAATTTTGGGGAACAAATTGGGGAAAATGTTAAACTTTCGAGAAGGCTTAGCAGGCCCGACGGGCCCCCCTGGTTTTTGTAATGGGCCTTTTTTTTGCTTTTTCCCGTTTTTTATTTGTCAGGTTTGTCATACCCTAACCTGAATGATGTAAAGATTTTAAATATATGATGAGTTATCATTAGATTTAAAAAGGAAACACACAAATTTTGTGATAAAAAATGCTTCACCTGACACTATCCTTTAAAAAAAAAACTTTTCTGCATGTCAGTCTATTTGGGGGAAAAATTTTCCACAAATTTGGCAGGGGGAAAAAAAAAAAAGGCAAATGA
Source organism: Eleginops maclovinus (assembly GCF_036324505.1). Taxonomy (NCBI): domain Eukaryota; kingdom Metazoa; phylum Chordata; class Actinopteri; order Perciformes; family Eleginopidae; genus Eleginops; species Eleginops maclovinus. Next base: position 31,067,978 of record NC_086352.1, on the reverse strand, counting down.
AACTAAAAGGCGGTTCTTTTAAAAAATTCCTTCTTTTCTTAACCAAAATTTTTTTCAGTAAATTTTTAAATTTTTGTCAATTATGAAAAATTTTCTGGCCAAACTGGGGTGTTTCTATTGGCCCAACCAAAAATTGGAAAAATAACATGAAAACCCTTAGAGGGCCCGGCTTTATAAACATAATTTGAAAGTTTTAAAAAAAGGGTAATAGCTAAAAGTTTTTTTAAAATGGCTGTTTAAGCAAATACAAAATCCTTTGCCTTTTGTAATTTGTGTTTGAAAGTAAATTTGAAAAAAGAAAACCTTTTTGTTTTTGTTGGGTTAAAAATTCTGATAATTTTTCCAAAAAAAAGTGCACATGCAAAAAACGGGAAAAACAAGTAAAAGAAAAAATTTTTAAACCCCCATGCCCTTTTTTAAAACTTAAACCGACAACGTTTTACCCCAAAGGACTTAATAACTTTTTCTGTGGGCTGTGTGGCCCCCGGGTTTAAAAACAAGAAAGTAAAAGATTAGAAAAGCCAAAAAAAAAAATTGTAATTTTTTATTTTTAAAATATTTGAAAGAGATTAAAATGTAGGAAAAGGTTTGGAAAAAACTCGGGCAAAAAATGCATTTCGACGGGGTCTGGATGGGTTTTACAACCTAGTATTCAGATGTGTGTGAAATTTTGTAAATGTTCAGAAAGTCAGAGTTGAACGGGTACTTGAAGAACAAAGACTTTTCTAAAAATTCTTTGTATACCCCGTACACTCCATCATTGCATTCAACAATGTTGTGTATGCAACAAATATCATTGCCAATGAAAAAAAACATTATCCCCTGTGTTGTTTTTCGAAAGACGTAGGACTACCATGTGAAGGGGCGTCAGGAATTGTCATCTCTGACAACCGGCGGATAATTTGGGCAAGTGGGAACTCTGGTTTTCGCAAAAGTTTTTTAAGCTTGTGCAGGTAATTTTCATATGGAAATGCCGAAAAAGCGGTCAAGGCAACCATTTTGTTGGACGTCATCTGCTAGATGTACCAAATTATGCACATTATAAACTAGTTGGTCCTTCCCGTATATTTCACTGAAGGGACTTACAAACGATTGAAGTAAAGTTTTTGGCATACTGGCTGTGACAGGATAGTTTTGATAGTTTAGGATCTGTTATACTACTATACTCTGTTTCGTGGTATATATTTGTGTGATTAAATTGCATGGATGTAATACTTTGTCAGCTTATCTTGCTGCATTACTCTGTTTCAGGGTGTTGTCATCCTTGACCAATAAATTACCGAAACTGACACTGAGGAGTGTGTTTATTCATGACGACACCATGGTCGTTGTTGGATGCCCTGTCCCCGGCTGCGAGTTCAAATCCGATGACTTGTCTGAAGCACTCGTCATTGCTATATTGACGATTCATGGATGTAGCCACCAGCACGCAGCGCCTGTCATGGCCGCGCCAGCCCAGGCCCCAGCCCCTCATGGCCCGAGACTCGATCGGCCCAAAGTTGATGTGGGCGTGTCAATAGAGGAATGGAACGTGTTCATCCGCCGTTGGAACGTATTCCGCGCCGGCTCAGGCATAGGGGACGCACAGGCCCCCTTCCAGCTGTTTCAGTGCGCTGGGCCTGTACTTGGAGACAGCCTGTTGTAAGCCGTCCCCGACGCCCCTTCCGGACCCTTGCCAGACCTGATCACCGTCATGCGTTCCCTAGCTGTCATCCCAGTTGCTACATGCGTCCTGCGCACCGAACTACTTCAGTTACGCCAGGAACGCGACGAGACATTCCACGCATACGCTGCCAGAGTGCGGGGTAAAGCAGAGACATGCTCATATAATGCGGTATGCGAGTGTGGTAAGGACGTGGACTATAACGACCACATTAACCGCGATGTGCTGCTCAATGGCATCTATGACTCGGACATACGCCGCGAGACGCTGGGGACAACTGACGTCCTGGTCAAGCCAGTTAACGACGTGATTGCACTCGTCGAGAACAAAGAGATGGCCCGTAACGCTCTCCCGTCGTCCTCCCTATCAGCCATGTCGTCATTCCGGCGCCTGAAGACGACTCCACAGGCGAGCCCCGCCCCGAGCACTGCGGACGGGGCTAAACGTGCCTCGTGCCCGGGATGTAAGAGCGTCTTTAACGTCTTCACGGAGGGGCCTCGCGGGTGGAATCCTAAGCCTCACCAGGTGTGCATCGGCTGCTACAGGGCCCGCCGACGACAGAGGCGTCAACAGCCGTCATCCGACAGTCAACAGGCCGCCATGGGGTCGGAGCTGGTATCCCAGGTCTCATCGGTGCAAGCTGGAGCCTGCCCTGGCCGACGTCGCGGGAGCCTTCGCCGACGCCGCGCCCTTACGTCGCACGGCTGTGTCGACAGGCCTGCACCGATCAGACTCGAGCACCACATCTTCTCCAAGGGCGAATGGAGGCGAGCCAGGCTGAGAGACCACCCCCGGGCATTAATCACCATCTCGATGGACATGCCGGTCGGGCTGAGGGATGGCACCAGCAACCGGGGCTCGGCCGACGGAGCTCGAATATCCTGCGGTTTCGCGCGGGACGACCAACGACCCGTCAGCCTCAGCCTGTCGGCCGCCAACCACTCCCCTATAGCCATCGAGGGAGCGTTCTTCGCTAGGCTCTCGACGACCTGCAGCGGGGGCCGTACTACATCCTGCCGTTCCATGGTATACGTCAGAAGCTCAGTCCGGGCCATGTACCTCTCCTACGAGTCGTTGCTCAACCTCGGCCTCTTGCCCATTAACTTCCCGTCAGATGACGTTGCAGGGGGGCCCAAGGACAGGCGTAGCCCTGACACGGCTGACACGCCAGTCCAGCCCCTGTCCATCAATGCGACGAGGTCAACCAACGGCGGCTGCATGGGGCCAAGTGACCCCCGGGACGCCCAGTGCTCATGTCCTCAGCGCACTGTCCCCCCGGCGCGCCCCGCAGTACTGCCGTTCCCTTGTACGCCAGAGAACAATAACCGGATGAAAGGTTGGCTACTCGGGAGATATGCCTCATCAACATTCAATACTTGCCCCCATCGGGCACTACCATGCATGGAGGGGCCACCTATCGAGATGCACGTGGACCCCGCAGCTACGCCTAAGGCATGCCACACCGCGGCTAAGGTGCCTCTACACTGGCAGCGGAGGGTTCACGATGACCTCCTGCGGGACGAAGCCCTTGGGGTCATTGAACGCGTGCCATACGGCGAGCCGGTGGCGTGGTGCCATCGTATGGTAGTCACTCGGAAGCACGACGGTTCCCCCTGCAGGACTGTGGACCTCTCCCCCCTCAACAGGTTCTGCCAACGTGAGACCTTCGCCACTGAGTCCCCGTTCCACCTCGCACGCCGCGTCCCGAAGGGCACCTGGAAGACCGTCACGGACGCCTGGAACGGCTACCACAGTGTTCCCCTGCGTGAGTCGGATCGCCACCTCACTACCTTCATCACGCCCTTCGGCCGTTGGCGCTACACCAGGGTACCACAGGGTTTCCTGTCGTCAGGGGATGGCTACAACCGTCGGTTTGACGCCGTCCTCTCGGACTATGAACGCAAGGAACGTTGTGTGGATGACACCATCCACTATGACACCGACCTGGAGCAACACTGGTGGAGGACCATCGACTTCCTGACGCGTGTCGGCCGGTCGGGCATCGTGTTGAATCCGGACAAGCTTCAGTTCGCGGAGAGGTGCGTCGACTTCGCTGGCTTCAGGGTGTCGGAATCTACCATCGAACCGCTCCCAAAATACTTGGGCGCCATCCGGGACTTTCCCCACCCCAGGCTCCACGACGGACATCAGGAGTTGGTTCGGCCTTGTCAACCAGGTGGCTAACTATGCCCAGTTGCGTGACACAATGGCTCCATTTAAGCCGTTCCTCAGCCCACGCTGTGTGATCCTATGGTCCCCCGTTCTGGAGGAGGCCTTCCAGACATCCAAGCAAGCCATTATGGAGGCCATCCGCGAGGGCGTGGAGATCTACGACATGCAGAAGCGTACCTGCCTCCGCCCTGACTGGTCCATGCGTGGCATTGGCTACTTCCTGCTCCAGCAACATTGTCACTGTGCCTCGGGCATACCGGACTGCTGTCCAGGAGGGTGGAGGATCACCCTCACGGGTTCGCGTTTCCTGTCCCCTGTGGAGCAGCGCTATGCGGCCGTCGAGGGAGAGGCCCTAGCTGTGGCCTGGGGCCTGGAACAGACGCGGTACTTCACGCAGGGGTCCGACAACCTCGTCGTGGTCACCGACCATAAGCCGTTGATGAAAATCTTTGGCGACCGTACGCTGGATGAGATCACAAACTCGCGTCTGTTTAGACTCAAGCAGCGCACCCTCCCATGGCGCTTCGACATTGTGCATCTGCCTGGCAAGAGCAACTATGCCGCTGATGCCACGTCGAGGCATCCTTCCCCCTCGGGTTCAGCGAACAGCCTCTCATTGGGGCTGCCGAGCGGACCTGACGCCGTGGAGTCTGCACTCATGGCCTCCATCCGCGACGACGCACCGGAGCTCGGAGCAGTGTCTTGGCCCCTCTTCGCACGGGAAACAGCGGCTGATGGATGCCTCGGCCACCTCCTCCAACTCATCGAGCAGGAGGGTGGGATTGACGTTAACGACCCTGCCCTGGCGAGTCTGTCATCGGTCTGTGAGTCCGTCTACGCCCAGGACGGCGTCCTGCTCTATCGGAACCGCGTCGTGGTTCCCCCGTCCCTCCGTGAGAGGGTCCTTCGGCATCTCCATGCCGCTCACCAGGGGACCTCAGCTATGGGGCAGCATGCCCGAGCAATAGTTTACTGGCCCGGCATGTCCGGGGACATTCAGGCCACCAGGGACGGGTGTGCAGACTGCAACCGCAATGCTCCGTCACAGGCGGCTACACCCCCCTGGCCGTCCTCACCCCCGTCCACGGCATTCGAGGCGGTGTTTGCTGACTTCTTCGACTATGGGGGCCGTCACTTCCTAGTTGTCGGGGATCAGCTCTCGGGTTTCAAGGTTTCAAGGTTTTATTTGTCATATGCACAGCAGATACAGCGTATATGTTGGCAATGAAAATCTTATGTCGCGTGCTCCTCCAACAACTCAACATGCATGGTGCAAAAGATAAATAAAGTAGTGCAAAAAGAGAGAAGAATATTTACAATATTAACAATAAAGATTTGAGGATGTGAAATATATACATATGTGGAATACATTGAAAGTATTTAAATACTTTACACTGTTGAATGAGGAGGTATGGACAGATGCATATATTATGTATAGCAGATGTATATGGCAGATATGTACAATATATAGATATGTGTACTATAAACAGATATGTATGGCAGATGTGTATAATATATATGTATGTGTGTACTATAAACAGATGTGAGTAGACATTCACACAGCTCAGGAGTTCAGTAGTCTTATAGCCTGTGGTATAAAACTGTCTCTGAGTCTGGTGGTCTTGGTCCGGATGCTGCGGTACCGTCTGCCAGACGGCAGCAGACAGAACAGATTGTTGCTGGGGTGATGGGGGTCCTTTAATATCCTACCGGCCTTCTTCCTACACCGCTGGGTGTAGAGGTCCTCCATGGATGGCAGCTCCGTCCTGGTGATGTGCTGAGCAGTTTTCACCACCCTCTGTAGAGTCTTACGGTTGAGGGCGGTGCAACTGCCATACCAGGCGGTGATGCAGCCAGTCAGGATACTCTCGATGGTGCACCTGTAGAAGTTGCAGAGTATCCTGGAGTCCATGTTGAACTTCCGCAGCCTGCGGAGGAAGAAGAGCCGCTGTCGAGCCGTCTTGGATATGACCCTGGTGTGATGTGTCCATGTCAGGTCCTCACTGATGTTTACCCCGAGGAACCTGAAGCTGCTGACTCTCTCCACAGGAGTCCCGTCGATGGTGATGGGTGTGTGTGCCTCTCTCTGCCTCTTCCTGTAGTCCACAATCAGCTCCTTTGTTTTGCTGACGTTGAGATGGAGGTTGTTGTCCTGGCACCAAGATGTCAGGGCTCTGACCTCCTCTCTGTACGCCGTCTCGTCGCCGTCTGTGATCAGGCCGATGACGGTCGTGTCGTCAGCAAACTTGATGATGGTGTTGGAGCTGTGTGTGGCCACGCAGTCGTGCGTGAACAGGGAGTAGAGGAGAGGGCTGAGCACACAACCCTGAGGGGCTCCGGTGTTGAGGGTCAAGGTGGAGGATGTGATGTTCCCCATCCGCACTGCCTGGGATCTGCCCGTCAGGAAGCTCATGATCCAGTCACAGAGGGCGCTGTTGAGCCCAAGGTCCCTGAGCTTAATGATGAGCTTGGAGGGCACAATGGTGTTGAATGCTGAACTGTAGTCAATGAACAGCATTCTCACATAAGTGTTCCTCTGGTCCAGGTGGGAGAGGGCAGTGTGGAGGGTGAGGGAGATGGCATCATCCGTGGACCTGTTTGCTCTGTAGGCAAACTGCAGGGGGTCCAGTGAGTCAGGGAGGGAGGAGGTGATAAAAGTTTTGACTAACCGCTCAAAGCACTTCATGATGATGGAGGTGAGTGCAACTGGGCGGTAGTCATTGAGGCAGATGGGTTTTGTCTTTTTGGGGACAGGGACAATGATGGACTCTTTAAAACATGTGGGGACTACAGACTGGAGCAGTGACCTATTGAAAATGTCTGTGAACACATCTGCCAGCTGAACTGCACACACCTTGAGAGCACGGCCAGGGATGCCATCAGGTCCTGGAGCCCTGTGTGTGTTGATCCTTTTCAGAGATCTACACACATCTGCACTGGTTAAAACCAGTGAGCAGGGATCCTGGGCCTTTTGTGCCTCCACAGCCGGGGGCTTCTCAAAGCGTGCATAAAATGTGTTCAGTTCATCTGGGAGAGATGCAGACACTTCCTCAGCACCACTCGTTGTCCTTTTGTAGTCTGTTATTGTTTTTAGTCCAGACCACATATTTCTGGCGTTGGAGCCCTTGTAGTTCGACTCCACCTTGTCCCTGTATTGTCTTTTCGCACTGCTAATAGCTCTCCGGAGTGCATACCTGGAATTCCTGTACTCATCCAAATCACCGCCGCTGTGCGCGATGGCCCGTGCTTTAAGTTTAGCTCGGACCTCGCCGTTTATCCAGGGCTTCTCATTTGGGAATGTCCGTACAGTAATCCGCGGCACGACGTCATCGATGCATTTGCCGATGTAGCAAATCACCGCGTCAGTGTGTGTGTTTATATCGTCCTCCTCAAACACACACCACTCCGTGATGCCAAAGCAGTGGCGGAGAGCAGAGTCAGACTGCTCGGACCAACGCTGCACTGTCCTTGTCACAGGTCGGTCCCTCTTCAGTCTCTGCCGGTAAACGGGGAGCAGAAGAAGAGATATGTGGTCTGACTTGCCGAAGGGGGGGGCGGGGGAGGGCTTTATATCCATGCCGGAAAGGAGTGTAAACATGGTCCAGTGTATTTCCACCGCGCGTGGGGCAGCTGACGTGCTGATAGTATTTCGGCAGGACTTTCTTCATGTTGGCTCTGTTAAAATCCCCGGCCACAATAAATGCGGCCTCTGGCCGAGAAGTCTCTGTCCTGTCGATAATCCCATACAGCTCCTCCAGCGCTGTGTTGTTGTCAGCGTGCGGCGGAACATACACTGCTGTTAGAACAACAGATGTGAACTCCCTCGGCAGATAAAAAGGCCGGCATCCGATCATGATGTGCTCTAGGCTGGGAGAACAGTCCGAAGAAATGATCTCCACATCTGAGCACCAGTTGTTGTTAATCATGAAGCAGACACCTCCTCCCTTGCTCTTCCCTGAGTTTATTGTCCGGTCCTGGCGATGAATGGAGAATCCGTGTGGAGCAATGGCGGCGTCCGGTATCGTGGGGTCGAGCCAAGTCTCCGTGAAAACCAAAACATTACAGGTCTTAATGTCCCGTTGAAATGCCACCCTGCTACGGAGTTCGTCCAGCTTATTATCCAGGGATTGGACATTTGCCAGAAGTAAACTCGGTAGAGGAGGCCTGTTTTCACGTTTCCTCAGCCTGACCAGGACCCCGGCCCGGGAACCTCGTGGTCTCTTCCTCCTGCGCTCCACAGGTAGAGCTCCAGCAGGTAAACACGGAGACTCTCCATTGTTTGCAGGTCGTCGTGGATTATTGCTGTCCACCAGCGACCTGATGTGTAAAAGTTGTTCTCTATCATATTGGATGATAGGGCTCGCTTGGGCGGTTTGCATGTTGCAAAAAAAGTTAAAAACAACCAACAAAGTAAAACAATAAAAACACTAAGATGTGGAGTTGTTGAGGAGCTCGAGACACGGCAGCCATCCTCGGCGCCATCTTACACGGGCTGGGTAGAGGTCCTGAGCTCTACGGCGGGTACTGCCCTGGCGGGCTCAGCTGGCCTGGTCCAACACCTCCGGTCGTTCTTCGCCACCTTCGGCGTACCGGAGGAGCTCTCGAGCGACGGTGGTCCGGAATTCAAGGCGAGCCACACTGAGGACTTCCTCCGCTTATGGCACGTCAAACACCGTGTGTCTTCCGTTAGCTTTCCGCAGTCGAATGGGAGGGCGGAGGTTGCGGTTAAGACTGCTAAGCGCCTCTTGATGTCCAACACCGGCCCGTCGGGCAGCCTTGATCAGGACCGCTTCCTGCGCGCTATGCTGCAGTTGCGTAACACGCCTGACCCCGACTGCGACCTCTCGCCAGCACAGATTATCTTCGGCCGCCCCCTTCGTGGCTCGCTTTCCTTCGTGAACCGCCTCAAGAAGTTCTCGAACCGTCATATCCGCCTGCTATGGCGCGAGGCATGGGCGGCGAAGGAGGACGCCCTTCGGACCCGTATGTCCCGTACCACCGAGTCTCTGGGGACTCACTCGAGACCGCTCCGCCCATTGGCACTCGGCGAAAGGGTATTCCTCCAGAACCAGCAAGGCCCGAGCCCCCACAAATGGGACAGGTCAGGGATCGTGGTGGAGTCGCCGGGCCACGACCAGTATCGGGTCAGGGTTGACGGTTCGGGACGTCTGACACTGCGCAACCGGCGGTTCCTCCGTGCCTACACGCCGGCCACACCCTGCGCCCGTGAGCAGTTGGCTGCGCCGTCGCCGCCGCCCGCTGCCCTGGGTCATCAGCCCCCACCTATCCACCCGGGCTGGGCGACGCCCCAGGGGATTGCTCAGCGGCCGGCTGTCGGGCCCCGCGACTCGGCTATTGGCGCTTCCCCACCGACGCCTGCTGATGAGGCGACCTCTGTCCTCACTGTTCCTACGGGTGCCGACGCTGCCCCAGCCGATTCGGCCGGGCCGCGTGAGGAGGCCGCCTGCACGTTAAGAGCCCGAGTCTGGCAGCTGGATACGGGATCTAGACCGTTAACCTATTCCGGCCCATAGCTTTCCAGTCTGGGGGGGATGAAGAGTTTATCGCCGGCCACTAGAGGGCAGTGTCACTGCTGTCGCTGCCCGGTTATGCCGTGCTCTGACCCGGTAGTGCTGAGCGGCCATTTTAGTTCAAACATTGTTCATTCACTCTGCCTCGAGTTGAGACGTTCGTCCACTCATTCATGTAAGACTGTTTCCACTATTATATTATACTATATATATATTATACTGTTATACTACTATACTCTGTTTCGTGGTATATATTTGTGTTGATTAAATTGCATGGATGTAATACTTTGTCAGCTTATCTTGCTGCATTACTCTGTTTCAGGGTGTCGTCATCCTTGTCAATAAATTACCGAAACTGACACTGAGGAGTGTGTTTCTTCATTTAGCTAACATGCTTTTCTAACATTAGGCTAATGTTAAGCTGAGTTAACGTTAACATAGCTTACACAATATTTTGTAATGTATTAAAACAGCAAACAAAGCAATTAACTACTTTTGATTTAAGTAATTGTACTGGAAATGCAACTTAACTGAGCAAATGAAGCATATTTTGAAATGCTTACCGTGTACGTGTCCGCAGACTTGACTTGCTCTCACTAATGCAAAGCGTTCTGGCTCCGTTCTGGCTGTTTCTCTAACCGTCAGCGATGAGAAAAAAGGCGCGTCCGATGTGTGGATCCGCCTGGGATCCGTAGCAGGTCCGCTTTTAAAGGGGGCCCTTTTCCCGGGCAACGTGCAGTAACAAAGGGATTTCTTTTTCCCGGCGCCTTGAGTGTACGCGCCCCTTTTTCCCGGCACGCCGGTTTTTGGGTTTTTGTTAAAAAAATCAATAATTAGAGGGGAAACCCTTTAAAAAAGAAAATTCACTGTTTCTGGAGGGAAACATTTTTTGCCCAAATTCCGGGAAGAAATTACAGGATTTTTTTTTTTAGCCCAGAAAAGTTTAAAGCAAATATTTTTTTTGTAAAAATGAGTAAAGGGAAAAGGACCATTTGGAGTTGCAAACTAAAACACCCCGCCCCTTTTCCTCTCACTAAATTAAAGCTGAAAATGAACGGCCTTTTTAAATAACTAAAAAAACCCTCCTAAGAATTGCAAAAATTGACAACGTAGATGACAGCCCGGACTTCGCTAACAAGATGGGGGACGGTGACTTTTCATAAGAGGACCCGCCCGACACGCACCTTTTTAGGGAGGTTCCAGCCCCCCGCTCCCAACCAATGAGGGAACGACGCGGGGCGCGTTGTTTTTTAAAGTTTTTTAAAGGGTAGGGTGGGAAAGGGGGTTAAACAATAAAAAAAGAAAGGGATTGTGAAACGAGCCTCTTTTTTTTTTCCCGGCCGCCAACATTTAACAACTGATGGCCCCGCTAACCCGGGGGCCTGGGCCCGCGTGTCCCGGGCATTGACCACCCTGTAAAAGCTTTGTAAGGCCTACTACGAAACCCTTTTTTAAAAAACCCTTTAAAAATTTTAAAGGGAGTTTTCCCTTTCTTTTTTTTTAAAACCGTCCCCGGGGGTTTTAAAATAAACGATCTTTTCTTAAAATTTTGGTGACCCTAAACTTGATTTGAAGTCCCAGGACAGAGGGGGTTTTTCCGGGGGAATCGGCAAAAACTCCAGGCACTCCGGTTGGATCCCTTTTAAAAAAGGTGAGCAGTGCCTGAAATTTAAAAAACTCATATTTTAATAAAAGAAATTTTGATTTTCAGTGTCGGGAGGTAAAGTCTTAAATAATGAACGGGCTTTTAAAAATTTAAAAACTGTTTAAATTGAAATTAACCGGGGGGGCGGCCCGGGGTTTTTCCAAAGCTTTTTTTTTGTTTGTTTTGTTTGTCTTTTTTTGGGCCCTTTTTTTTACCCCGGAATTAGAATGAGATTTAGGAAAAATTTTAAATTTGAAAATATCGATTAAAGTTCGGAAACGAAATTTCTTTTTTAAAATTTGGCACGTAGTTTCCCGTTTAAGGGGTTTTTTAGCGTTTTCCCGGCATTGAAATTTAAAATTTTGTGATAAGTAAGTTTTAAAAAACCCCCCAAATATTTTTAAGGCCTAATCGTGTTTTAGTGAGGGGTCGAAATTTTTAACCCTTTGCGACAGAAAAATTTTTGAGAATTGTGAGGTTTTTTTCCCAATTTTGGCCTGATTAGCTTTGTTGCGTTTTTGAACGTCTTTTTTTGGGAAAATTAGTTTTAATTTTTAAAAGGAAGACCTTTTTTGTCTGAAGGGGGTAGTTTGGGGGGAAAAATTCCTCGAGATTTATTTGCTTTTTGGGAAGGAAGAAAGCAGGGTTTGGGGGCACGGGTTTTTGGGAGTCCTGACGCTTTAACTGTTTTTAAAACTTAACAAGCAAATTTCCCATAGTTTTAAGAAAAAAATTTGGTTTTTTTGGGTACCAACTACAACGAAAGAGTTTGGGGTTTTAAGTCCCTTTTTCTATTTTCATTTTTTTAAAAGAGTACTTAAATTGTTGGGGCCCCAAAGGGGGAAAATTTCTAAATTTTTAAAGTGTGGGGTTTAATTTTTAAAATTTGTAAAAGAAAACAGAGGAGGTTTTTATTAAAAAAACCAAGCAGTGGGGGGCCTTTTTTGAACTGTCTGTTTTGTTTGAAACCATCGGAAAAGGGGGTTTCCCTCTATTTCCCCTCCCCCAAAGCCTTTTCTTTAATAGGCAAACCTATTAGGGGTAGCTGTTACCCAACACCCTTTAAACAGAAAACCAGGGGAAGAAAAGGGGTTCAGAGGGGGGCCAAAACCAGCAGGAAGTCCCAAAAAGACGGGGCTAAAAAAAAAACAGGCCCCAATGGATAAATTTAAATTATATATCCAGTATTTTTTTCAGGAAAAAAATTTAGCCCCCTCTGGTGGGGTTTTGAATAGTGTCATTAAAGGTCCAAATGGTAAAAAACAGAAATTTTTAAAAGGAAAACCCGCAAAAAACCACCCGGGCAACAGCGGTTAAATTTTCCCCAACTACCAGAAATTTTTCCCGCAATTTTTGCAAATAGATGTGCCCTCTGTTTTTTTAAAGGAAGTGATTTATATTGTTTGGTGGATGGTTGTTCGGCCCTTTTGGTTTAAAATTCACAAGAAATGAAAAGAACCAGAGGGGAAAAAATGAAAATGAAAAACAATAAGCAACTGCTTTTTTTATCTTAAATTTCCAAACACCATTTTTCCCAAAGGGATTTAAGTTTAGGACAGTTTCTTTTAAATTAAAATTTGACAAAAACGAGAAACAAAAAAGGAAAGAACAAAAATTACATTTTTAAAAGGAGTAAATTTCCCCTCCCCCCCCAAGAAGCAGATGGTGGGGGGTTAGGGGTTTTAAAGGTAAAGGTTAACAAATTCCCCCCAAGAAGGGGAGGTAACTCCCCGATAAGATTTGAGAAAAAGAACAGGGGGGGTGAAGCTTTTTTAACCCCTCCCCTAAATTTTAAAAACCCTTGTTTGAGTAAGAGAGGGGTTTAAACCCCTTTAAGGGGGTGTAGGCGCCCCCAAATTTTCAAAAAAACCCAAAATGCGAAAATCATGTAAAAAACAAATGTTTTCTCACAACAAGAGGAGACTCGGGAGTCACCCGCCGGGTAAAAGAAATTAGAAAAGGGAGGGGAAAAAACATTTTAAGAACGGAAATTTAAATTAAAAAGAAAGGGCTTTTAAAAAGAAGTTTACATTTTTAAAAAAAGTTTAAAAGTTTTTTAACCCCAAAAAATTTATGAAAAAAAAAACAGGAGTGAAAATCTAGGGACTACACTTAAATCATTTACATCTTAGTGATCTGGAAAAAAGGCTCCGGGGTTTGTACGGGCAAAGAAAAGGGGTTTTTAATTTTTTAAAAAAACATTGGAATGTTTTTTATTTTAGAAGAAAAAAAAAAGGGCCCCCCCCTTTTACAAATAAAATTTTTGGGGGGAATATGGTTTTGGATGTGAATATTTGAATTATGGGAAAAAATATTTTCCTAAAGAATTTAAAAAATGAAATTTGAGAGATGTTATTATTAAAAATTAATTGTTATTACAGTAGAGGGCTTTTAATACAAAAGAAAAAACACAATGTTTAAGTTAAAAAGAAGTGAAAATTAATTTGGCCCCCCCCCCCATTTTTTAACCTTTTTTGTTGGATCAAAGTTTTAAAAGAAAGCTGCCCCCGGGTCTCCCAGCTCTGAAATTTGGTGACAGACCCTTGTCCCTGAAATAATGCGAAAGACCACCCCCCACAGAGTTTTCCCGGGACAAAAATTAAATGGGAAAAAAGGGAAAGGGCCCAAAACCCGGGGGTTTTGCTAAACGCATCCTCGCTTCTCCACCCGGGTCAGAAACCCAAAAATGCATCTTGCTATTGACAGAGTCTATCATCACCGCCCCTCGAAAAGGATCACAGGGCCAACAAAAAAGGGGTTTATTCAGAGCACAGATTCTGATGGAAAAAGAGACAAATGAAAAAGGGGTTTTTCCCTTTTTTTCTCCCTTTGGAAAGACTGGGGGAGACGGTGATCGAGCGCCCCATGCTAAAATTTAAAACCGCAAAAGAGAAAAAAATTTGGATGGAATGCGGGTTTTCAAAAAAGTCAAAGACTGTAAAAAACCGATGCCAAAAGGGGGCGAAAAGGTCAATCGCAAAATCAAAGGATTCGGGGGCCCATAAAGCCAAGGCAGAGGGGGGCGGGAAATTTGGGTTTTCGAATGGGTGAGTTTGTTGTAAACAAAATTCACTCAAAAAACCACAAAAGTGGAACACATTTAAAGTTTTTAAAATTGTTTTTTGAAAATTTTTGATCAAAAAACAAAGGGTTTTTATTACTTAACATTTTATAGTTTGGTTTAAAAGATTTTTTAAAAAAGGGAATTTTTTAAAAGAAAGGAGTAAAAAATCTTTAACCCCTTAAAAAAGGGGGGAAATTATAGAGAAAGCAAGATCCACTCCCTTTTTTGTAGAACCTTTCGGATTTCAGGAGAACAGGGTGGGGAAACATTTTAATCCATGTTAACCAAATTAATATTTCAGAGCCTAAATCGAGGGTGTTTTTGGAAAAATTTAAAATTTGGGGGAATTTTTTGATCAACAGAAGGGAAGAGATTTAGTAAACATTTGATCTCAGATCTATATTTAAATAAAACAAACTTTTTAGTGAAAACTCCAACTTTGGGATACCATCCATGCCCCAAAAAAAATTAAAACCAATAAATTAAAAAACCCAAATTAAAAAAAGTAATTTAAAAAAAAAATTTCTTAGGGAAAAAAGGGTTTTAATTTTTAAAAAGTCAAAGCTCTCATAGTTCCAAACATTACTTTCCTGTTTTAAAAGACTTAAAAAATTTTTTTCAAGAAAAATAGAATTGATCATTTTTTAAAGGGAAAAATTTAAAAATTTCAGGCAGAGTCAAAGTCCTAATAATTTGATTTAAGATGGGGGAAATTTGAAAAAATTTTTAAATAAGATCTTTTAAAGAGATTTTGTATGAATTGGGTGGGGAAAAAAGACCGGGTATTTAAAAAAGGAAGAGTAGGGGCTTAAAAATTTAACTTAACTTAAAAGAGGGGGAAGCAGTTTTTTTTAAATTTTAAAAAAAGAAAAGAAATTTTAAAGAAAGTTTTTGTTGTTCTTTAAAAGGGTTTTAAACACAAGCTGCCCCTAAATGGGGCAATATTTCAAAAATTTTTGACTTTAAAAAATTTTGTGGAAAAAAAGCTGTCGGTTTAAAGGGGGCAAAAAAGCATTGCCTTTACACATTTGGCATATTTTTCATTGACATTTTAAATGGAGTGTTTGGGAAAATGTGAAAAACGCCCCGGACGTCTCTAAAACCCCCACGGCCCCTTGTCCTAAAAAGAATTTTAGAAATTTTAAAAAAGAACAAAAAAAAAAGGGAAAAAATTAAAAGTGTTTTTGTAAAGGGAAATTTTTACGGAAAAATTTAAAAAGACTTGCAGACTTTACTTTGACCAGAACACTGAGACCGGGGGGGGTGCCCTTTTGACCGGGATGACTGTTTTTTTAAACAACAGCACTTTTTTAAAATGCCCCCCCTCTGGGTTGACCCGCCCTACCCAAATTTTGGAGTGGAAAAAAGTTTGCACCCGTTCAATCCCAATTGCTTGAGTTTAAGAGGAAAGAGCCCAACTGAGCATGTTCTAAAACAAACCCCCAAACTAATCCAGAGATTTTTTTTTCTTTGGGGGACGGGAAGGAGGGAAAGAGAGCCCATTTTTAAAAAGGGAAGTTTGAGTTTTGAACAAAAAAGTTTTGCTTGTCTAATAAGGTTTGATTTTTTTTTAAATTTTTTTGCTTAACTGAAGTTTTTTTTCCTCAACCGGGTTTTTTTTTACCTCTTTGAAAAGATTGAAAAAAAGGGTTGAGGGAAAAAATTTTTGTAAACCCGCATGTTTGGGAAAAATTTAAAAATTCCATGTTTAAAAATTAAAATTTTTTTAAAAAAGGATGTTTTTTTTTTCCCCTTTGGCTTTACATTTTTTTACGGGGAAAAAAGCAGAATCAGTTGGAAAAGGCTCTGCCAGTTTAAAATTTCCAGAGTGGAACCTAGAAAAAAAGTTCACCTGTGATAATGTTATTAAATTTTTGTAAAGGGTTTTTTTAACGATTTTTTTACCGGGGGATGGGTAAAAAGTAGGGAGTAACAGAATTTTTAAAGTTAAGCAAAAACATATGATGTGATAAAATGGGAACCAATTTTAGTCAGCCCCTTTTCTCTTTAAGATTGAGAAGTATCAAGGGTTCAAGGTTTGCTTTGTAAAATTACAGCAGAAAAACATAATTTTTAATGAAAAACCTTAAAAACCCGGCTCCCCCCAACACTTAAAATACAGGGCCCCAGGAAAGTTTGAAAAAAAATAGGGAACAAAGGGAAAAGGCTAAAACACAGACAGGGTTGGGAAAAATTTTAAGGAGGGTGAAAAAACACAACAATAATTTCAAGATGTAACCCAAATTTTTGGGGAAAAAATGTGATGCCCTTTTTGGGTTAAAAATTTCTGATTTAAAGCCCCAGCCTCAAAACTTTAAACACTAACGGTAGAAGCAGTTTGTCTGGTGCCAAAGGAGGGATTTCTCCCACACGATTCAGGCAGAGATGGGACATGGATTTTTGGCAAGGAAAAAAAGGCTGAACATCTAAAGAGGTTAAGTGATTGGCGGGAAAGGGAAAGGGGGGGTTTAATTTGATTCTGAACAGAATATATTTCTTTCCACCCCTTTTCGGAACAACAGCCGGGAAAAATACTTTCATTCTGGCGCTTAAAGGTTTTTACTGGGTTTTAAAACTATTTTAAAACATTAAGTGAAACCTTTCCCCAGAAATGAGAGGAGTTGACAAATCTTTTTGCCCTTAAAATTTGGGGTTTTTTAAAAAATGAAGGAAAAATTTAGATATTTTTTAAAAATTCAAAGCAAAATTGAAAATATGTAAACAAAATTTACCAAAGGGAAAGTTGGGAAATTTCTTTTTTGGTTTTTTAATTTAAGGGCACGGGCCAAAACGTTTTGAAGTCACGTTGGGACAAAAGGAAAATTTCCAATGCCGGGAAAAAATTTTTGAAAAAAACCAGATAATACCAGATGAGCATAACTTTCATAATTTAAATTATTAGGGGTTTTTAAACAGAAAAAAAACATACAGGTTTTTTTCAACGAAAAATTTAGGATTTGGGTTTTTTTAGTGGTCGAAATTTTTTTTGATTATGTTACTGGTTGGATAAAAATAACCCGAAAGCTTGCAGTTACCCAAAATTGGGTAAAAAAGAAGTTTTTTTTCCCCCCCAGACATTTTTAAAAGGAGGGAAAAGGGAAATGACAGAGTGTGTTTTTTGGTACGGGAAAACGAAATGGGATTGTTTATTCCAAATTTAAAGAAAAGGGGGGGAAAACAACTTTATTCATTTACTTTAAGGGGGTTTTTAGGTTCCTTTAAAAAATTTCCCTTTTTCTCGGTTTTTTAAAAAAAATAGCTGAGGGCCCCCCCGGGGATGTCCCGAAACGGCAATTTTAAAAATTTTCCCCGAAAACAGTCCCCTCAATAGGGAAAACGCAGGCTTATGAATGGAAAAAAAGACTGGGGACATATTTTGGGACATCAATGTTTCAGGAAAGGGTTAAAAGCGGGGGAAATAAAGGTAAAAAGGGACTAAAGCCTGGTTTAAAATTGGGGTTTTTTAACGGGAGAACAAAGGGAGGGGTCTACTGGGTCTTGGGAAAGAAGAGGCAAATAAGGGAAAGTTTTTATGGTGAAATTCCACAACACAGTAACCAAACCCGGGGGTTTTTTCAGGGAAATTTCTTTGGCTGACTTACAAAAACCCCAAAGGGGAGAAAAATTTGGGGGAAAAGTGGGACTAAAATTTTGGTCCAGGCTTTTCCCCCTGACTTTGGCCCCGGAACATTTGCACTGGTTTTAGTTTTGAGAGGGAGTTTAAAAGGGTTTGAAACCAAATAAAATGCGGAATTTAAATTTAATATTTTTTTGGCCTACAAACAACAAGAAAGTGATTGGGTCAACTATATTTACTACAACCAGAGAGATTCCCTAAATTACAAACCCTATGCAGTTTGGGGGCTGCAGACAGTTTGGGTGGAACCCGTTGATGGCCCCGGGAAATAGGGTGGCCTTAATTTGTTTTTTCAAATTTAAAATGGGGTGTTTGGGAGACTAATTGGGAAAAAAAGTGCTGTGTTTTATCCCAAATAACCCTTCCCCCGAAGGATCAGTAACCAAGCGTTAGAAGGGCTTTCCCCCCCGGTCATCGAGGGTGCAAAACTAAAAGTGGGGTAGAGGACCCCTTTTTTTAACGTTTTGAAAACATGTTCAGTAAATTTTTTGAACCCCATAATTTAAACAAAGTTATTCAATCAGGGAAAGGGTACAATTCCCTTGGGTACTATTGGGGGTTTTTAATACTAAGTATTCCCCACTTTAGCGGGCCAAATTTATTTTCCACGGGGCCCCCTCCCAGTGAGCAAAAATAAAGGCAATTTTCTTGAGAAAACATTTACATTTGTTTTAAAATTTAAAAAAAATGATCCTATCCCCTTTTTCAGACCATGAGCAATATGAGTTCGGGCTGAAGGAAAATGTCTTTTTTAAGTTTTATTACTGTATACATGAAATGCTCTATAAATACCCAAAGGGTGTGATTAAAACACTTTTTTTCAACTTGGTATTTTATATTTGAGTGGGTTGTTGTTATGATTTCAACAGTTCAAATTTTTTTTTTTTATATATAGGTTTAAAATGAATAAGTGCATTTACACCCGGGCTGAAACGAAAATGTTTTGTTTACCTCAACACAAGTATGAAAGGAGGGGAATTTTAAGGGGTTTACGCATTTAGGAAATTGCTGCTATTGTTCTAGGCCAAACCGGATTTCAGCCACCAAAAATTTAATAAAAAAAGATTGTATGAAACCGTAAAACTTTAACATACAAAACTGAAAAAATTTCAATATTCAAATGGAGAAAATTGATTTTTTATTTTTTTTTCACACCGTTTGAAAGGGTGGGGGTTTTAAAGGGGGTATTGTTTTGAAAATAATATTTAGAAACGGAACCTTTTAAAAAATAATTCATGTTTCGGACGGATCATATTTTTTCCCTTTTCCCGGGATAATTTTTGGATTTGGTTTTACCTCATAAGCATAAAGCTTATTGTTTTGTATTTAAGAAAATTTGGGGAGAAGGGCCAGTGGAGTTTTCATACTAAAAACCCCACCGCCCCTAAACCCCTCACTCATTGAAGCTGCAATGAAAACCGTTGCCCCGTTTTTTAACTGATAAACCTCCAAGAAATTTCATAAAAAACAAACGAAAATGAAAGCTCCAGGACTTCGCTAACAAAATTTGGGGACGGTGGCGTCAAAAGGACCCCCCCGACACGTCAGCCTATAGGAGGATCCAGCCCCCCTAAACCAAACCAATGAGAGGGACGACAGCGGGGGGCGTTTTGATTTGGGAATTTTTTTTTTGTTGGTCGGGAAAAGGGGGTTTTGGTTTTAAAAAAATGTAAGGGTTGGAATTGGGGCTCTCTTTTGTTCCCGGCCGCCGACAGTAATACTGATGAGCTCCCCCAGCATGGCCGGTTTGGAAAGCGTGCCCGGGCTATTGACCAAGCGTGAGGGTTTTGTAAGGCCCCAAAACTGCAACCCTTTTTAAAAACACCCTTTTTTTAAATTTTAAGGGAGTTTTTTCTTTCTTTAATTTTTAAACCCCTTCCTGGGCTTCAAATAAACCCCTCATTTCTTTCATTTTGAACGGAAAAGATGGCTTTTTCACCTGGTGTCTACAAGGTTTTCCCAAAAGGGACGTGAATTTGTCCCCAGGGTTGGGCGACCATGTTCACCTCACCTTTTAGGTGAAAAAGGGGTTTTTAAATGTTCATATCAAGAAAAAACCAAACTTTTTAAAGGAAAATAAACTGTTTTTCCCTACCCAAAGTCCCCAGCTTCAGCTCAGTGTTTAAACCTTTTAAAAAAAAGATAGAATCGGAGGGAAACCCTCTTTTATTTTTTACCCTGCGCCACACCCGAGCAAACACGTGAAAATTTGTCCTCGGGATTTAACCCCTCCTGTTTCTAGGAGCTGGGGCACAACGGCAGCGCCCGGGGGGTTAAAGGGGGGGGGGGATTGGAAGGGGTCCGGGGCCCTTTCTCAAGGGGAACCACAGGGCCCAGGAGGTGAAATGGGGGCCCTTTCCAAGTAGCATTCCCTTTTCCATTTTTCAAGTCTGTTGGGGGACTTAACCCGCGACCTTACGACCCAGTCCAACCCCCCTACGACTTTCCCACGTGGCCTTAGCGAGCTCATTGAATATCTACGCTAAATATTCTAAATAAAATGCGAAAAGAAACTAAATACTTTAAGTGTTATCAAAACGTTTGAAACGTTGCAACGGTTGTGTGATTTTAATTGGGTTTTTGAATTTCCCCTCATTTCCGGGAAAAAGATCCAGTGAAGGATAGTGTGTGTGGGGGTGTTTGTCTCCTCAATGGACGAGTAAAAACCACCCACAGTTTGATGGGATGAAGTAGCGTTAAGGTTTCCCCAGTTTTTTAACCGTTTTATTTTGGCTTTCTGTCTATTTAAACCCAATTCACGCAAAAATCTCCCGGGTGTATGCTGACTTTACTACTGTTTTTTTCACTGATAGAAACCCATGGGAGTAAAGTTGTTTCCCCCTTTGCTGAAACCCCCATAGGTAAAATAAAAAGATATGTCTAAAAGTTTATTTAACCTGTGGATTAGCTGGGGAACGAATTTTTAAGGGGGGATAATATGTGTACCTGAAAATCAATAGACTGAATCATGACAATAAAAAACACAGAACAATCTAAAGAAAAAGATATTAACCCCTTTTTTTTTACTTTTTTTAACAGGTGGGCTAAGGGGATTCAACCCCTGTAAGCTGGTCCATCCAGCTGTCATGGTGGGGACCCGTTTTTTAAACCCTTTGTTTGGCTCTACCCAGTCTCCATTATTCACCTTGACACCAGTTGTTCCCCAGTGCTGAGCTGACGGAAGTGAAAAACAGGTAAAGCCAAGAACCAGGCAAGTCTGGGAAAAAAGTAACAAAATTACAATACACTACCCACCAACATAAGCTCACCCGCATTTTCCCAAATTTTCCAGGGTAAAAAACCAGGTCCCTCGAAAAATGGCTGGATGTCGCCAAACCAAAGCAGGACCAGGGCCCGGGGGAGTAAGGTGAAATTTGTTTTTAGTTATATTTTTAAATTTAATTTGTTGGCCACTTTTTAAACCAATCAAAAACTGTATTTTGTTATGTTTAGTTATTCGAGGGATCTTATGAGTTTATCCTTTTTCAAGGTCCACACTGTACAAACCCCCATGAGATTTTGGGGACCTTTTGTTCTCAAAGTGTCAGAGCTACAAAGAGTTCACCCCTTTTTTCCCTGAAAACCTTTTCCAAGGGACACCTGTGATTTCCCATGTTAACTAGCACTGGGTTTTGTACAATAGTAGTCCTCTTTCATATCAAAACCCCATGGCAAGAAGTCGCTCTGTTGCTCCCCCCGAGCCCACCACGCCCAGTTTTGCCTTTTGGGGCTGCAGACGGGAAACATCGTGCTTTAGCTTTTTTTCTTTTTAAAACAAAGCTGCATTCAAGTCACTTGAGTTACCGGGGAAAAGGCAAGAACATAGAGGGTGCAACTAGGGGAAAAAGTGCATCTCAACGGCTAGACTGAAAAAACCCCTAGCTCACCCATCACTTTTTGGGGGGGAAATATGCCATAAAAAACCTTTGCACTTAAAAAGAGGTGACCGGGTTCCCAAAAAGGGGTCCGTCAGACAGCCAATGAAGAGGGGTTCGAAAGGAAGAAACCATCGAGGAGTATTGCCAGCTAAGAGGGAACCACTCCCCTTGGGTTTTGTTATACACCCTGCCAAAAACCCTGTTAGGCAATCCCCAGATGGGGTGTCTTTGACCCAACAAGTGTTCTGAATTGGGCCTTGTGGAAAAAAAAATGTCCAAACATTAAAAGCTTTGGATTATCCCACTGAAAAAAAAAAGACCGAAACCCTGGAATTGAACCCGGTCATGGCTATACTGGCAGGTCAGGGTCAGCTGCTCCTAACGGGGATGGAGGGGTGCGATTTTGGGGGTTTTTTGCGGAGGAAGCCCCTGATTAAAAAAGAAAACGGGGACAGTGATGTGATAAAAACAAAGAGAGGGGCAATTTTTTTTTTTTCTACACACCCCTACTAAAATTTTTTTGTTGATCGCAAACAATAAAATTTTTTAGAAATGTCTTTTCGGTTGATTCTCATTAAAGGGGCCTTCAAGGGGGTTTAAGTTTATTTAGGGAGTTGAAAATTTTTGGGAAATTGACCATTTCCCCAATAATTGTAACCCCAAATGAATGCAAATTTTTTAAACCCAAATTTAATATGTGTGAGGACCACTGAGGGAAAGAAGGGAATAAAAGGGTATGATTTCAAATAAATAATTTAATTTAAAAAAAACCGTATATTAAGGCAAACAAAAAATTTTGGGGTGAATCGTTATTTTTTGCAAAAAATAAAAAGGGCGACAGCCAGAATCAAACCAAATTCTACCTGGCAATTATGTTTTTTCCCTTCTTTAAAACCCAAAGGCCATTTTGGAGTTTCACAAGATTCAAGCTACGGTTAAAAGCGGTTAATGCCCCACAAACGACAAAGGGGATTACTTTTTCAAAAAAATTTGTTTTTTTGGAAAAAAACCCGCCTTATTACCCCTCGACTTTAAACCCCGCCCTGCGATGGACTGTGTCTCCCGGGTGCCTGTGCGCCATTTGCTCCTTGTTGGAGCGGGAAGGGCAGGCCTTTTCATTTTCCTGCCAAAATTTTTCCACCCCAAACCCTTTTCCCCACACCCATGCAGGGGAGGGAAGGGATAGTGAAGTTAAAGAGCTCACGACACGATAGAGCCCCCCTGAGCGCAGAAACAAATTTAGGGCCAGGGGCCATTCCCAAACAGGGGCCTTGAAGGTACATGCGATTTTTAATGTGAAAACACCCCACTCTTAGCCAAGTGAGGTGGAGTTTTGGGACTGCAAACTCTGTCAGCAACAAGACCGGAGGCTGCATATTTCCTTGAACCAGGAGTTAAGTTGGCTTTATCTCCCCAGGGGTCATCCAGAACACACAGCTCCCAGTAAGCGTATAGAAAGTTGGGCCCAGGGTTTTGTGACCTGCTGGCTGTTTTTCGATGGTGGAAATTGGTGGCCCAAACTCTCTCTGTTGCACCTTGATAAATAATTTAAAAAAAAAATAGCTCTCTATTGGCAGCCCACTTGGGTTATTTTTGGGAGTTTTCTTTCCCTGCCACACAGACCGATGTTTCTTTGGGCCCTTTTACAAAGGGTCACCTTGAGTTTGGGTCGATAGCCTCCAGAAAGCCATCAGGGGTCAAAAAAAGGAACTTTTAAAAAAAATAAAAAAAATAACATGTTTGTCATGGGGGCTAATTTTTTACACAGGTCAATTACTTACTTTTTTACACTACTAATTTTTCATAAAAAACTTAACGAATGGCTTGCCTAAACTCTGATGATGCGTAGGTATACATTTTCTGGCCTAACAATCATTTAAAAAATAATGACAGTAAATTTTTCTTTTTTATATTTTAACTTTAAGAAAAATATTTGTGGCCGTGGTTATTTAAAAAACTCTTGTAAGGTGGGCTTTTACCGGAGACTAATTAAACCAGGTAGCCCACTTTTCTTCAAAATCAAGTATAGGACTTTGGGGTTGTTTTGTTTTCAATTTAAAAATGGCTACCATCTAGTAGTCTACCCTACATGTTTTAAAGAGCGGAAAGCAGTATTAATATGGCAAACATGAAATAATGCTGGTCAATTGATAAACACTTTCACTCTTCAACCAAAACAACCTTAATTACATTTACCGGATAAAAGGAGTCCCGTCCGACCCCGGGATATGCCCAAACCAAACAACCCTAGCTGTTTTTGAGTTTTTAAAAATAACATACCGGGGCGAGGGGAGCCACCTCCCTCTCTTCTTCTGGGTCGACAAGAGGAGGGCTCTCAGTCTGTCTCCCCCTCCACCGCCGCCCCGGGGTTTTGGACTTGAAAATATTCCAAGCAAAAAAGCAGGGGCGGGCCCCTTTTTTCAAACCTCCTAATTTCCCAGGGTTGCAACAAAAGTCCTTTTATAAATGCCTGTTCAAACACAGTAACCTTGCTTGGTAGAAATCGTCCCCCCGTACCTTCACCTCCACGGCTCGCACAGACACATCAAAACCCAAAGCTATGGAAGTAATGTATATTTTACCCAAATTTGTACAAAGGGGTACACACAAGTAGGGCCCCTTTTTTACTGTTGAACGACACCCTTTTCTCTTTTACCGAAATCCGCTCATGTAACATTTACTCTATTACTCAGCAACTTGAAACTAGCATCCCCGGGGAAAACACCCCAACAACACGACTTTTCCCAAATTGTCGACGTACCGCAACATAGGAGTTAGCCGAATTCTTTTTGGCTTGTAGCCTTTCGGGACAAGGAAAGGCACAAATGATAACTTCATACGTTAAGGACATCATCAATGGGTAGCTCCCCCCAATCACGCCCCACTGGGGAAAAAGGTTTTGTTTCTGCTAATCAAGTCCCCTTTTGCTTAGAATAGTTTAGGCCACTCTGAG